>NC_134595.1:36632954-36867954 GCF_037038515.1 Microtus pennsylvanicus | reverse complement strand
TAAACAAATGTAACAAACACATCTTTACATAAAGTAATATTCTGCAACATAAACAGATGTAACAAACACATCTTTACATAGTTAAAGTAATATTCCGCAACATAAACAAATGTAACAAAAACATCTTTACATAAAGTACTATTTCGCAACATAAACAAATAGTTAAAGTACTATTCCACACAGAGGAATGAATGGTGATCCTCATCCACAGGACTCTGGCCACCTTGCCTCAGTAACCTTCTCTCCCATCTCACCCTATACACTGCAGAGGCCATGAGACAGTATTTGGGGGGGGGAGTGCTTTGACAATGAATGACCAATTCTGTTTCCTCTTTTCCCTTCCAGGAGACATGACCCATGAGCTGGTGAGGCACTTCCTGATAGAGACAGGCCCCAGAGGAGTCAAACTCAAGGGCTGTCCCAATGAACCAAACTTTGGTGAGCATCTTGGCTTGTCATTCTGATCTCCATCCTGGTCCTCAGGGGGTCTGGCTCAACTTATACCTATCTTACCGCTGCCAGTCCACCTGGGCGTGGCTTGGGCAGAAGGAAGGAACTGGGGCTGTTTTTATAAAGTTTTATTGAAACCTGGCCACACCTCCTGGTTACGTACTGTGCACCGTGGCTCCTCCACACTGCCGGGTCCCTTTTATTTGTCTTGCTCAGTTGAGGCCGACTGTCAGTACATTAAAATAACTGCGGTTAGGACGGCTGTCCTTGGCTGCCAATATGTGAAAGTCACTATCTAGCTGTCATGTCACTCTGGTGACACAGCAATCCTACACGGTGGCTGTCATTCTCCCCTTTTTGCCCATGAAGAATGTGTAAGTGCCACTCAAGTCCTCTAGATAAACGACAGAGCTGGGATCTTACGTCACCGTTCTCCTCCTGCACTGGTCTGATGGGGACATAGGGAGCATGGCTATCAAGGAAAGCAGTTAGGTCCCCTGGGAATTCTCAGTGTAGAGGGCAGGTTTTCAGTTCTGTCGGTGGAAGTGGTGATGAGGAAGCTGGGGGCTGGGATGTGGCTCGGGAACATGCGACAGATACTGGGAAGGTGTGGATGGATGGGGTGGGGTTCCCTGTGTCCCTTTTCCAGTCTCTCTCCGTCACTGTCTTGGTGTGCTGTCTCTCCCCGCAGGCTCCCTGTCTGCTCTGGTCTATCAGCACTCCGTCATCCCACTGGCCCTGCCCTGCAAACTGGTCATTCCAAGCCGAGGTAGGAAATACTCCCTCATGCTGTCTGCCCAGAATGGAGCCAGGGCGGAAGCAATACAGGGAACCCCTCCCCCATCTCTTACTTTTTTTTTTAAAGAGGAAATTAATTGCCCATTAATTACCAGATTATTCTCAAAAGTACTCTGGCTGTTTAAGAAATTTCACACTGAATTCTCAGAACAGGCCTTATTCTCAGAACGAGGACAGTCACACGAGGATTATATCCTGGTACATGAGAGAACTTCTGGTGTCAGGTGACCGTTTCTGTTCATCCAGTTTGACACACTGAATTATTAATTACCATTGGCCAACGTTATTAGCTTAAAGGTTCAAATGCAACTTCAATAACATTAGTAACCACACAATTTAGACACTAATTCAATGATATTTGTATGGAATTTACAAAATCGTTTGATGTTTATATCAGATAAACCGGCAGCTCTCAGAGCCCAGTGCTTAGAGTTGCCGCAGCCATCCTGGGAACTTGCTAAAAATGCAACTATTTTCAAATTTGTCAGAAATTCTGGGTCAGATACAGGCCTGGGGCTGCCTGCAGATCTCTGGCCTTAGCAATGCAGGAGGCTGAGCCAGGCGGATCACAGGTTCATGGCCTGCTCTGGCTACAGAGTGAGTTTAGGTCCCCTTGGGCAACACAGAGAACTCAGAATAAAAAGAAAAAAAGAAGCCTGGCAGTGGCGGCGCACACCTTTAATCCCAGCACTCGGGAGGCAGAGGCAGGCGGATCTCTGTGAGTTTGAGGCCAGCCTGGTCTACAGAGTGAGTTCCAGGACAGGCTCCAAAGCCACAGAGAAACCCTGTCTCAAAACAAAACAAAAAAGGAAAGAAGAGGAATGAAGATGTAGCCCCACGACAGAGCACCCCTGTACGTGTGAGATCCAAGGTGCAGGCTCCAGTGTCAGCACAGGGATGCAGGGATTCAGCACACCTGTGGACTATGCCCACTGTCTGTATCCTAGCACAGCTGTGTACCAGCATATAGGAACACCGACACAAACATCACTCAACTCTTCTTCCTCCTATTTTTCCTCCTCTTCTTCTTTCTGATATTCTTTTTAAGAGTTAGGGTTTTTTTTTTGTTTTGTTCTGTTTATTGATTGATTTTTGCTATGTAGACCAGGTAGTCCTTGAACTCACAATTCTCCTGCCTCGGCTTCTGAAGTGCTGGATTATAGGCACACACCACATTCCTATTTCTGACTGCATACTGACGTGGGTGCCGCCACTGTCGTCACCACCGTCCGTTCCGAGGTACTTAGCAGGTGCTGCAGTGGGGATCAAAGCCCAGTTCTTCTGGACTGTAGCACCTCACAGCAGTGTGCTGGGACCGGGGAGTCATTTTATATATGCAGTGCTGACTGCCAAGACCTGCTGTGAGAAGAGTATCCATTGCAGAAAAGCGTGTGCTTGCCTTTGGCCCAGCCAGACTCCTTTTAATTACTGTAGGGTTTTAATCTCTAATTGAATTTTTGTCTCAGACCCCACAGATGAATCAAAAGATAGCTCAGGCTCTGCCAACTCAACCACCGACCTGCTGAAGCAAGGAGCAGGTAAGTGTCACCCAAGATGGGACCGATGCCCAGGCCTACTTTCCCACCTCCTGCCCGGTCCCCTCCTGCAGGTGCAGCATGGAATTTTCTCCCAGATTTCATTTTTGTGTGCAGTGGTTTTGGCTCAAGGCTTGCCTGAAGTTTGTCATCACCTGCCTCTGAACAGTGGCACTGAGGGATTGCCCGCCACATACCCCAGCTCCCGTGGCTCCTGAGGGATTGCCCATTGCATACTCTAGCCCCCGTGGCTCCTGAGGGATTGCCTGCCATATACTCCAGCCCCTGTGACTCCTCCTTGGTTCCATTTCTTCCAGCTTGCAATGTGCTCTTCATCAATTCTGTGGATATGGAGTCACTCACCGGGCCACAGGCCATTTCCAAAGCCACGTCTGAGACTTTAGCTGCTGACCCCACACCAGCTGCCACCATTGTTCATTTCAAGGTCTCTGCCCAAGGAATCACACTGACTGACAATCAGAGAAAGTAAGCCTGCCTGCCCATCTTTTCCTCCAACCCTCATTTATCCACGTACACATGCTCTGACGATCCCTGTACCTATTGCCTGTTTGTGAGCTGTGCATCTAAAGTGAATCCATCCATTCATCCATCCTTCACCCATCCATCCACCCATCCATCCATCCTCCACCCATCCATCCACCCATCCATCCATCCTCCACCCATCCATCCACCCATCCATCCATCCTCCACCCATCCACCCACTTGTTCATCCATCTACCCACCCACCTAACCAACTATCCACCTATCCATTCAATCACCAACTTATCTACTCTTGCATCCATCCATGTATACATCTGTTCATTCACCAAACCATCCATACATTGTGCAAGCATGTATGCATCCCTCTATCCAATGTCATCCACTCATCTATCCATACTTCTTAAGAAGTGGCCTGCTTTGAGCATGTAGAATATTGATGAAGAAAGGTCCTTGATTTGAAGGGTAGAGGCTTTCACACGGTGAGCTCTGCTCTCAGCCCATTTCCTTCCTCTTCCACAGTTCCCCATTTATCATTTCTCAGTGCCAGTTCTATGGTGCACCTGTTTGTCCCTGTGTGGGGCTTAAGTCCTGGTATGAGGCTCTCAGGCCATCTTATTCATAAGGAGAGGCTTATGAACCCATGATATGCACAGTGATGGGAAGGTGGCCTGTCCTGCAGGTGGTGGCAGGTGTGAATAAGCAGTTACTCCCATGCTCACTCTGGCCCTCTGATATCTTTGCCACAGGCTCTTCTTTAGACGGCACTACCCCCTCAATACTGTCACCTTCTGTGACCTGGATCCACAAGAAAGAAAGTAAGTATCCTTTTTTTTTTCCAGAGTGAGGTTGGATATTTATTTAGTGGGTTTTGGAGGGGAAAAGGAGAAGGGAAGAAGAGCAGGGAGGGAGCGAGAGAGAGACAGAGAGAGAGACAGAGAGACACAGAAGCTGCCTCTCCAAGAGGGAGATGGAAAGGGAGAGCGAAAGTAAGTATCTTATAGGCTTTTCCTTCCTCTCCCCTGAAGTATGTGTGTGTTGTGTGCTGGTGTATTCTTGTCTCAGCCACAGCGATGGTTTGTCCTGTGCACTGAGAAGCATTATGTTTACAGCCACTCTAGTCTCCTCCCCAGACCTGCGGACCTTCCACAGACTTCATTCTGCTGTGTCTCCTCCCTACATGGGAGGTGGGCTGCAGTATACTCTCCATTCGGATTATCCTGTGTGTGATCTTAGGGATGTGTCTCCTGGAATGGGGTCTCCTCTGCCTTCCCCTGGCAGAGCTCCTGAAAGAGACACATTGGCTTACTGTAAGCATTTTTTTCCATAGGTGGATGAAGACAGAGGGAGGCGCCCCTGCTAAGTAAGTGTGGCTTCACCTGCACCGAGCTGGTTGACCCTTGAACTCTGTGGGGAAGTCAGGGACAGGGACAGGGACAGGCTCTAGGCCAGGGTCTGATGAGGGCCTGTATACCAAGGTCTTTGAGATCAGGATAAAGGGAATATGGCCCACATCTTGTTGCTAACAGAGACATGTGTCTAGGCATGGAGTTGGAAGGCTTTGTGTAAAGAAAGAATACTTAAAAATGGGCTTAAGTGACAGGTGCATTTTGGCTAGATAGAAATGGGTTTAGGGGTAGGGGAGGCAACCTCAGAGGAAAGGGTTGTGTGACTCTCAGACTGCAGGCTCCCATGGACAGGGTGGGTCTGTCAGTTGCGAACAGTTGCTGAAGGAAGAAATGGAGGCCACAAGTGTCTGGAGTGGGCCAAAGAGAGAGCACCTTGCTTGGGAATCAAATCCTTATCAACAGGGGACTCCAGAGGGGCTGTGTAGGAGGGAGGATGCCTCAGCCTTCTGTAACCTTCATAGGATCAAAAGGCACCTCACATTTTTGTGCCTCCTTATGCCACTGAATCTCTTCATGCTACTGCCAGACATCAGACAAACCAGAGTTTGCCGGTGGATCAGATGGCAACGTTCAGAGCAGGCCCAGTTGGCTGGGCCTCTGTCCTAGCGACACAGGGAGGGAGATAGGCCTGTGTGCTTCTATTCTGGGCACTCAGAGATGTCCTTTACCCTGCCTTGGTCACACATGCCATTCCACAGACACAGTCAACCTGGAAAGGGAAGTGCCCTGACTCATCCGGTCATTATCGCGGGCCTTCAGGTCCTACCACAGAGTAGAGAGAGTCAAGCTGTTTGACAAACAGGGCTCTGTGTTTGTGTGTGTGTGTGTGTGTGTGTGTGTGTGGTTTCTTCATCATGTGTGTGCTATGTGGATATGCATTTACTGTGTGTCTCTTGCGTAGGTGTGAACAGGGCATGTTTGTGTATGCGTGCACAGACACACACGGGCAGGCAGAGGCCAGCCTGGCTAATTTTAGCTGTGGGTGCCATGCATACCCGGCCGAGGGGTTTCCATCGGCATTTCCAGCTGTCCTGATTTCCCCATCTCGCTCTAATTAGCAACATGCCGGCTGGGAGGGGCCCTGAGCTCACATTCTGTTCCCTGCTCTCATACTTTTAACCCTGTTTTGCAGAGAGCGAGAGAATGCTGGGTCAGTCCCATTGGTGTTGGGGGAGCAGGGGACAGGTGTGGGGTTCCTTATCCCTCCTATTTTCAGGGCTTCCCAGCTCCCAGAGCTAGCTAGAAGTGTGTGTGTGTGTGTGTGTGTGTGTGTGTGAGAGAGAGAGAGAGAGAGAGAGAGAGAGAGAGAGAGAGTAGGGGAGATGGGGACCTGCTTATGTTTGTCCCTGACCACCTGGGAGATGTATCCCGTAGGGACCCTCAGACTGGGGTGGGGCTGAGAAAGAACCCAGGAAGCTTGGCTTGGTTTCTTTCTTGCACCCTTTCTAACCATCTTGTCACTTGTACCCAGCTCAGCTCCCGCCCCCTCTCCCTAGGGGAATGCCACCTTCCCTGAAACAAAGCAAACACTGTCCCAGGACTTGGCTTTAAGAGCTAGCCCCAGTTCTAGATGTTTGGAGAGGCATGGGGGGTGGGGAAGCCAGGCTGGCCCAAAGCAGGCTTTCCAGCCTGGGTTGCCCTCCAGAGCCTGGACTCCTTACCTAGGCCCCCTCTCTTACCCCTGTAGGCTCTTCGGCTTTGTGGCCCGGAAGCAGGGCAGCACCACGGACAACGCTTGCCACCTCTTCGCAGAGCTTGACCCTAACCAGCCTGCTTCTGCCATCGTCAACTTCGTCTCCAAGGTCATGCTAAGTGCTGGCCAGAAGAGATGAATCCTGGAGTCCTTGCCCAAGGCTGGGGCACTGGGGATAGGGCGTGTGGGAGAGGGGGCCTGTGAATCCTGACCACCTTAAATCCAGAAAGAAGACTTTTGGGTTGACTGTGGAGAAGGCAAGAAGGAAGTGCAACACCGGGGAGAGGGACTGGACGTGAATGGTGGAGGGGAGGGGAAAGGGAGGAGGAGAAAGCAAAGATGGAAGAGAAAAACTCAGAATCCCCTGTACAGATGGAAGCCACGCCTCCTAAAGCCTCTCTAGCTAGCTGGGGGCCCTGGCTCTCCTCTTCCTCTGAGAGAATTGAGCCCCCACAGGGAACACACAGGCCTCTTTTGGTGGTGGCGGGGGACCAGATTTCACAGAGCAGTGACAAAGCTTGCTCTCCCTACCCTCCTGCCTTGAGAGAAGAAGCTGAACCTACTTCTCTGGAGGTAAGGTTGCTAAACCCAGTGACCAGCGTGTGACATCAAGCGGTGACACTTTTTTATATTTTGCTCACCTGAGGCACCCATGGTCTGTGCTTGCTCTGACTTCTTGTTGCAGGGTGTAAAATGCGCCCCCTCTCCCTGTGCACTGATCACTGATCCATACCTGCCTCTATCCACTCGAATTACAAACAGCTCTGCTTGTCTGCGACCCTTGTGATACACACTGACCAAAGAAGGCTAGGGATATGGGGTGGCATGGACCAGGGCAGAGACAAGCTGTCTCCTGAAGGAGCATAGCCGAGTCCTCTCTCTGTTCCTACGACTGCCCTCTAGTGGCCCTGGGGCCCTCCAGCCTGTCCCCAGTAGCGACCCTGGTACAGAGGGCAAAGCCCACCTGCTGCATTAGCCTTGCTCTGTCTCCGAGACTGAAGCTGGGCTGGAGGAAGAAGCGATGCCCACGGTCTTGGGAAAGATAGCCGTTGGGGAAGGGTGGCATCTTTCCTTGGCTTGTGGAGAGTTGGACATTCGCACTGATAGTGTCTGGTGTCGGTTGGGCATGCGCACTGATGGTATCCAAAACTCTGCCTTATTCCCTTCTTACAGCCCGATTCCTGGGCCGGGAGCGCCAGCACTAGCTTTGTCCTTGCTCACCTGCTTCAGGCCTACTGGGGAACAGGAGCTGTGCCTTTCTGACCTACCCTGTCCTACATAGTCCTTATGTTGGCTTATCCCAGGAGCCTGCTCCCCAAAATCCTGCCCAGGGCACCTGGGAGGTCTGGAGCCCCCGTTTCCCTCTCTGTGTTTTGGGGTCTGACGGTTGCGGATCCCTTTCTGGCTGGGCTGCTCAGGGTGACATCAGAGCACCTCTGGGGATGCTGCTGGGGAACCACGTGGTCCTCCTACAATGCCAAAGTTTTCCTGTTCCCCTTCTGCCTCAGTCTCCCCAGCAGAACCATGTTGCCTGTGGGACAGAGGACAGAATGTATGAATTTAGGCCAAAGGTCCTATGGTCCATTTGTGGGGTTGGGAAGGCCCCTGTCACCACTCAGACCTTCATTTAAACCCAAGGAGGTCCCTAGAGGTGGTATTGTACTGATATATAAATATATATAATATATACATGAGACATACTGATAGAATCTGTAAGCTAATAAAAATATAAGAAAAGGTTAAAAAAAGAATAGGTAAATTGACAAGAAATATTTATTGTTTTTTCCCATATTGCTTTATTGCTCCTGGCCACAACCTGTTTCCTTTTCTTTCCTAATCTGTAAGTAGAGCCTGAACTGCAGGTGTCTTTATCCCAAACAGCTCAGGTCTGGCCTTGACCTTGACCTTGGTCTTGGCCTCCCTAGGCTCAGTCTGGGACTTGGAGGATAACACACTCTGGCTGCTTAGTTTTGGCAAGCAGTAGCCCAGCTGCCCGCATCCTGGATGTGAGGATGGCTGCATCCATCGCCCCAGGTCTGAGCCAGCATGTGTTTAGGATGCAGGTGTATGGCCGTGCTGTGTGCATTTCTTGGATTTTTCCCCCTCCGGGGAGCTTTGACTGTGTGGGTGTTGTTTAGAGGAGTTGGAGAGAAGAGTGGGGATCATGGGTAGAGGCCCCTTTGGGTCCCGCTTCCCAAAGAATAAATGGGCTTAGTGATCAAGGTCCTTCTAAAGTGTCCTTCCCTCTGAGATAGTCAACGCTAATGTCTCGATTACCACTTTCTTCATTCCTCAAATGAACCCCACTTCTTCCCAGGTTAGAAGAAAAATTTCCTCCTCCCCTTCTTTGTAAATACCCTCATCCTGCTGCACAGCCCGAGGAGGCTTCTCCCGGCTGGAATGTTCACGCGAGCCTTTGAGGAACATCAGAGCCTCTGCACCCTGCCTTAGGCCATCCCCCAGTCAGCCTCGAGTCTGGGGTCAACCTTCACACGAGGTGTCACCTTCTCAAGCCACGTGTGAGTCGTGTGAAGGACCAAGGTGGATGCTGGGAAGTGGATGCCTCCTTCCCAGCATGCCTGTAGAAGGAATGGCTTTTTTGGAAGGACGTCGGAGAAGGGGCCTCAGTTCTTACACTGGGAACCGCACTGTAGTCTGCCCTCTTCCTCACTGTGATTCTCACAGGTGGGTCTTGCCCATTCATGCACGCACACACAGGCGCACACACGCGCATACACACACAGACCACACGCACTCTCACCCCTTCATATGCAATCTATTCTTGCCAAAGATTTCCTTTAAATTAACACGAATGCTTCTTTACCCATCGTTTTTTATGAGTGATCTGTGTTGTTCTTCTGTGTAGTTGAGTCTGTATGTTAGCAGGGACAGTGCTGTCTGCTCTTAACCGTGAGTGAAGGAGGGGTAAGGAAGACGGACATGGCAGCCTGTGATGCCGTCAACGAGACCCCTCAGCTACAGCCCAGGTCCATACTGCCTCTGGCAACTCAGAAGATTGCTGAGGTTGGCCTGTGGCCTCAACCTCCCGGATTATCTGGAGGTGAGCTGACAGAGAGGGACACCGATTGAGCCAGGTTTGGGGGAAGGGAAGGCCCCCATAGTTCTGGGGGATAGGGGTGAAGAGCTGGGCTAGAATACAGTAGACAGGCGGCCCCTAAGGGAAGGCTGGGAAAAACTAATAATTGGATACTGAAATCTCTATTGTGCTACTGTGGACCCTGGCTCCCTTCTCCAGCTTTGTCTGAGGAACAAATTCACATTTGAGGTTTGGAACGGACGTTCCCTGGCAGCTTAGATAGTTTTGGACACGATTGCCAGAATTTCTGGTAAACCCTGGCTTTGGAGAGTCCCTGGAGATACCTGTCTCGTAGTGTAGGGAGGACACTGTGGCGGTGCGCCCCTCTAGAAAGGGGCTGTCAGGAGAGGGAGAGACCCTGCACCAGGCCTGAATAGGGATGAAACAGGTTCCTTGTGTTGTCTGGGAAATGCAGGAGAGACAAGTCAGTGAACAACATCCGTCCTGCTCTGGATTTCTTCTCCGTCCTACCTACCAGGGTTTCTGACTCTCTTTCCTCAGCTTCAGATCTTGGGGAGATCCATCCAAGGGAACCAGCCCTCTCTTGCCTCTATGCCTTGGGTCCTTGAAGAGCTTGGACCCAAAGCTAGGGCTACCTCTGCACATAGGCCTTGGCAGAAGATCTCGAGATGGGTGTTTCCGTGGTCAGTGGTGACAGGATGTATGTGCGTGTGTGTGCGCAAGTGCGTGTGTGTGTGCGTGGTTTGCTCTCTTTAGGGAGCTTCGAGTGGGAGGTGGAGGTGGTAGATGGAGGGATGTCAAGTTCAGTGCGACCCAGTAGTGAGAAGAACCAGGAGGTGAGGCCTGATGGTCCACGGATTAAGTAGTGTTTTAGTGCTGGCAATGGAGGGGATAGCCACATGGGATAAGGCTCTGCAGGCCTCTTCCTTGCTGTCTCCTGTCTCCTCAAAGGGCTGAAAAGTTGGAGGATCTCAGTTGGTTTCCATGCCTGGGCCCCTCACGGCAGCAAGGCCATGGGAGTGCGACACACTCATGCGTCTCCTCGTCAGTATTCACAACCCAGTCCTCCCTGTGAACCCACATCTGGCTCGTATGTGTGTGAGCATGTTGGGGTGTGCATATGGTATCTCCCCATTTTCTTTCTTCCCTTCTTTCATTCAAAACAAATGTAAGAAGTTCCTTATATACTGTTATCTCAACCCTGCCCCCCAGGCCCTCTTCTGGGAGACCCATACCCAGAGTCCATCTTCTGCCCCCCACCCCAGCCCTCCGCTCCCCACCCCCTACCCCCAGCCCTCTGCTGTGTATTTATAGATGGAAATATACTTTATATTTTGTATCATTGTGCCTATAGCCTCTGCCACCTTGTATAAACCCTGTTGTATGGCAAGTGTTCTGGATATGAATGTATTACACAAAAGCTACCCCCTCTGTACAGCCGCTTGTCTCTTACAATCATTGTATGGCTTTATAAATGATACCGTGAAACACAAACCCGGGCTGTGGTCTAGCTGTGTTTGGGTTTGACTGGGTCTTCACTGGGCAAGAGGGGTGTTTCCTGAGCACCAGAGGTGAGGGTCTTCAGTGATGCTTCTGGGAGCCCAAGCAGTGGCCCCCACCCCTCATCCTGTTCATCCGAACTGTTATTCGTCTGGACTCCCAGCTGAAAAGAAGTTCAAAGAATAAAACAAGGAGTTGATTGACCAGGGTGGCTGTGGAGCACAGGCAGAGCTGGGTCCGGGAGCTCAAACGGCCAAAACAGGAACTTTGTCCCCATCTTGTCCAGGTGTGAGGCCCCTCCAGGCTTTCATCCGCCAGCTTGACCATTCCCCTGAGAAGGGAGCTTTCTTCTCAGGATGCTCTAAGCCAGAACCTACACAAATCCTCATTGGCTCTGAGAGAGCCTGCTTGAGCTTGGAACTCTGGGCGACACAAATGCCTTAGGGGCCTTCTGAAACCATAGGATGGCGGATGGGCCATCCTGGAGGGCTGTGGCTTCTGAGAGGAGTGAGCAGAAGCCACCAGGTGGGACACCTGTAGCCCACTGGTACTGTGTGAGCTCACTGAAGTCAGGAATTGTGGGTGGTGCTCCCCAGATGTACTGAGCACCGTGGGCATGGAGAGCTTCTTGGAGGAGAAAAGCTTCCTGGCACCCAGCTCTCTGCTCCATGGAGCTGTCTGCAGTCCTGACCAGAAGCTCAGTCAGCTGATCTGAGCAAGCATGGCCACCTTCAGTGCAGCCCAGTGGTGGGGCTTTGGGGGCAGCCTTGACACACTTGTGGGTGCTGAAACTTCTTGACACTTTTCAACATGACTGAGGACCCCAGAGAGCTTTTGTACAGACTCATTATACCTTTTGATTTTTACACAGTAGAAGTTAAAACAGAACACTTCAGAAATACAGATCCACGTATATAATAATACTAAAATGACATACTGAGTGTGGAAATGAAAAACATTTTTTAAAGTAAGCATCAGGTAGTGTTGTTTGGCATGGTTTGAAGGTCTATCACTCCTTCCGCTGTGACAGGTCCTTGGAAGAGACTGTCTTTTTGGGGAAAAAAGAACGAACAAAAAGACCAATAGTGGCCTAACAACATGGTGAAATGGTTCTGACCTCCCAGTTCCTGAGGAGGGTTTCAGGGACCCCAGGCTCCCTGACCATTCTCTGAACACCAATTATCTACAAGAGACACAGCCCTCCGGAGAGGCAGCGCCTAGCTGGTGGGGACGTAGTGCGCCTGTATTCCTGTTGCCTGCCAAGTGTCCTGTCCCACATCCTGAGGGATGCACCAGGAAACCAGGGCTCTGGGAGTTGCCCTGTCTTCTCTGAAAGGGTTGGAGCCTGAACCAGCAGACACAGAAGGGAATTTTCTCAGTCAAGCAGGTGTACCTGTCTTCATGCCCATCCCACAGATGAAAAGACTGAGGCTCACGGGGTGAGGCATGATGCTGGGGTAAGTGGCAGAGCCAGGCTGTAGACCTTCCCTCTAGGTCCTTCCTAGCTCAGGCCTCTCTAGGAGAGACTAGCTCTGGTGAGTAATGGGCACAGCTCAGGTCATCCTGGTGTGACAGGCAGGTGGTCAGGGTGGCTTCCCAGAGAGAAAACAGGGCTTTTGGGCTTGGAATGGAGGAGGTCAAAAGGCCATCCTGTGCTGCCACCCAGAAGCCCAGGAATGTGATGACCCTGAGTCCCTGAGGTCCGAGACTTCCTTGGGGTCCAGGAACTCTGACTACGGGGCAGGGGTTGGTCAGAGGCTAGTTCTGGAAGCCACTAAGAAGGCCACCAAAGAGAGGGCAGAGGGCAAAGGGGTGGGACTGGGCACAGAGGCAAAGAGTGCATCCCTCCTCTCTCCTCATGCCCAGTTCTCAGGTTAACTGAATCCTGATGGGGCCCCACCCTAGGGTCCTAGGTTGTCAGTCTCAAGTGGTCATGGACAGTGTATCCTATCTCTAGCTGGATTCTTCAAAGAATGAGATGGATAGGCAACAAGGGGAAGATAAGGAGGTCCATGTGCTATATAGAAATAACGATTTAAGTGGGAAGCTAGAAACAGAGGCAGCAGGACACTGTCAACTGAGAGAGGCTGGCAGTATCCAAGCTCTGAGACTTCAGCAGGCTTTGGGGTGCCCAGCAGAGAGGATGCAGGTGGTAATAGCCCTGTGCTTTTGATAGATGGGCTTTGGGGTATCAGCCCTGAGATGGCCAGCAAGCATTATAGCTTGAAAACTCTCAGAGGGCCTCGCAATGCCAGGCCGGAGCAGTCCCATGCATTCCGTGTGTTTGTTGTGCACGGATATGCTACCCAGGGGCCAGCAAGAATGGCAGATCTCCAGGCTGGGGTTACAGATCTCTGGAATAGGTCTTGGAGGTTAGAAGCAGTTGCAGGGATGAAGGATTTTCTTTCTGTAGCCAAAGTACAGAGTCTTGGGATTCTGAGGCAGGAAAGAGGCTTCCTGCAGCCCCTGGAATAGTCCTGGGGGCTTCTTTGAAGGAGCCCCTTCTGAAGCCAGAAGAGGAGGGAGGGCAGGATGAGAACCCAGAAGAAGACTGGAGAAACTTTCCACTGACCACTCACAGCCTGGGGACAAACCTGGGTATTAGGATTGTTTTCTATATATCTCCTCTACACAGAGCCCAGGAACTCTGAAGACCTTTGCTCTGGGGAGGGGGGTAGGGAGTGCAGCAGGTAGGGTCCCCTTGCACTGCTGTGTCAGACAAATGTCTATATTCTGTCAATTATATTTTAAATAAACTCTGGTTGGCCAGTAGCCAGGCAGGAAGCAGAGGCGGGTCAATGAGAACAGGAGAATTCTGGGAAAAAGGAAGCTCCTTGCGCAGTTGTGAGCCTGACACAGAAGAAGCAAGATGTGATTGTCCCATTGAAAAAGGTACCAGGCCATGTGTGCTGTGTCTCCACATAGACATAAACTTTCCTGTCCCTTCCCATCAGTTGTCCTAGGATCCATTCTTCCGTCACCCTGAGAGTTCCAGGGCTTCTGCCACAGATGCTGGGGATGGGCTGGTTAGCAGGGCGGTGCTGTGAAAGGGCTCGGAGGTCAGGGCATGATGCACAGATGTGTGGGTACGGGCAAGCCTATATGCAGATGGGTTTTGTGTCAACTTGACACAAACTAGAGGTGTCTATGAAGAGGGAGCATCAGTTGAGGAACTTCCGCCAGCAGACTGGCCTGTGGCAAGTCTTTGTGGGATTTTCTTGCTTAATGATTGATGGGGAAGAGCACAGACCATTGTGGGTGGTCCTGTCCCTGAGCAGCTTGTCCTGGGTTGCATAAAAAGCCAAGCTAAGCGAGTCAGGGAAAGCAAAGCAGTAAGCAGCACTCCTCCATGGCCCCTGCTTCAGTTCCTGCTTTCAGGTTCCTCCTGTGAGTTCCTGCTGTGACTTCCCTCCAGGATAGACTACAGACCAAAATCTGTAGACCTCCCCAGGTTGCAGTTTCATCACAGCGGTAGGAAGCAAGCCAAGACAGCTTCTTCTGTGGAAGAGGGCAAAGCCCTGAGTTGAAGTGGGGGTTGGAAGGAGGGGATGGTGAACAGCTGTTGGTATTGGAAAATCAGCCCGCTCTGAACTCCACGCATGCTCTCTGGCAGTGGTTCTCCACCTGTGGGTCGAGACCACCAGAAAACACGTGTTTACGATGCTCTTAGGAACCCCAACCACAATTTATTTTTGTTGCTACTTCGTAACTGTAAACTTGGTGCTGAGTGATGTCCTCATTCCTAAGGCCATGGGAAATATGTTTTCTGACGGTCGCGACCCACAGGTTGAAAACGGGAATTTCAAGGGAGGTCAGGCTGGAGGCGGGCTGGGGAACTCCAACCCCTGGCACTGGGTCAGAGGCACCTTTGGAGGTGCGGTCCCTCTATGACTTCGGGCACAGCTGTGGGAGTTGTCAGGTCTAGCAGAAGCTGGATGCAGACTGGATATTACCAAAGTGATGGGACAGAGCCTGGACCCTGTCAGCCCTAATGAAGCGGGCTCAGCCCCCTGTCCTCATTGGCAATTAAAAAAAAAAGGTGCAGTGCAGGGGTCACAGGTCCAACTTCAGAGTCATGATACGAGGCTCAGGCTGAAACAGGTGCATATAGCTAAGCAGTGTGGATAAGGTGTCGTGAGACCCTGCGAAATCTCTTAGCCAGAGACAAGCTCCGCCTCCGGCTGCCTCCAGAGTCCAGCCCAGCCTAAGACTCCTGGGGTTCTCAGGATTTGGTTCTAGCCCACTTCCTTTCCTGGGCCTCAGTTTCCTCATCTGCAGAATGGGTATGATTTGCCAGGAAGGGTCAGCCCATGGACTGAAACCCCCATACCATGAGTGTGATCTGCCACTTACTATGGCTCTGTACACCCCAAGAAACACATGCTACTGGGTCTCGCTGGGCCTCTGCTCCCTCCAACTTCCTCCACCAGCTTGGGGGCCTTCAGGAAGACTTGGCAGTTAAAGAGGCTGTGCAGACCGCTTACCAGTGAATGATATTGATCTGAGTGGTTCTCAGACTCCAGCACATAGGTTAGGGGGTGGGGCACAGCCGCCTCTGTGGCTCCAGCTTTTATGGGGCCTGGAAGATCATCTCTTGGCCATCAGGACAGGATGTCCGGGCTCCCTCAGCCTCTGCCCTCTCCTTCCCTCCCCCCTCCCTCCCTTGTTCCCTCCCTCCTAGTTTCCCAGGCTCTGTTCTCCCTACATCCTGCACTTGGAGTAATGAGCATGTCTCAGGGGACCTGGCTGATTTGGGTCAGCTGGAGCAGGACCTATGTAGGGGCCCTTAGTCAGGGAAAGGGCAGGCAGGGTCCAGGTCCTTAAGGTGGGCCAGAGAGGGGTGGAGGAAGCCCGAGGCCATGAAGATTCAGAGGAGGAGACCTCAGAGTCACCTTGGGGTAAGTCAACCCCAATACTCTTTCAATTCAGTGGATGGTAAATGAGCACCTACTGTGTGCAGGTGCTGAGTTTGGCAGCAAGCAGCATGTGACTTGTCCCTGCTGTGACACTGTGGGTCCGGCAGAAGGCTCCCACCTTTTGACACAACATGGCATTGCCATCTACAAAGTTCACACTTGAGAACCCTACGATCTAAGGCAACCACTAAAAACAAAACAGCAGAAGCCCCTACAGGGCAGATTGGCCGCACCTGGAAGAGCCAGCAGCCGCTGGATCAGGACAATGCCTCAGCACCACGGAGGACGGTGCTCAGAGTTTGCAAGTGGGTCAGGCTGGTCTGGGGAGCGCCACAGTGGACCCAAAAACATAGCACGTCCCACAGTGAGAGTCCAAAAAGTGACCAAGAATTGTCTGGGTGAAGTGGGGGGAGGATTGGTTCAGGTGCACGGAGTAGCAAGTGCTGGAGGCATGGTTAGCAGCCTTTATAATGGAACTTGATGTTCACTTGCAGACAAGACAGGACAGTGGCTATGGTGGTCTGAATAGGAGTGACCCCTTAGATTCGTGTGTTGGAATGCTTGACCCACAGGGAGTGGCACTGTTAGGAGGTGTGGCTTTGTTGGAGGAAGTGTGTCACTGTGGGGGCAGCCTTTGAGGTCTTTTAGGCCTAAGCTGCATCCAGTGTGGCTCTTATGCTCCTTCTGCTACCTGTGGATCAAGACGTCGAACTCTCAGCTGCATGGCTGCCCGCGTACCATCGCGCTTCTTTGAAACTGTAACTCGGGCTTGAGGAGACAGCTCAGTGCGTAAGAGCCCTCGCTGAGCAAGCATGAGGACCTGAGTTCAAATTCCAAGCCCTACCTAAAAAGTTGAGCGAGGCCGCGTGTGCATGTAACCCCAGCATCGAGGGGTGCAGACAGGAGGATCCTGGGAGCTTGCTAACCAGTCAGCCTAGCCAGAATAGTGGGTTTTTTGTTCAGTGAAAGACTGTGTTAAAGGAATAGGGAGAGAGCACCATCTGACATCCTGGCTTCTCCATGTGCTCAGGGCAAACATGCTGGGACACACATGTTCGTGCAGCATACACACGTACCTTGTATGTGTAAGAGTAGTAATTAGAAATTAAAAAACTCTAGCTGTTATCTATGCTTGTTATTTTGTTAATTGACCTTAGATTCTAAGCCCCCGAGGGCACAGACTGAGGTGTGATTCTGAAGCCCTGGTCCAGCGCCTGGTAGATGGGATACCCTCTCCTTCCGGTGTACAGGGAATGGATGTCTACCATGGCCTGCACTGTATGAGTCTGGAAAGCTGGAGAGAGGACAGGCCCATGTACAGAGAAGCTGGGGCCAGGCGGGCTGTGCTGGCCGCGATGGAGGCCACCAACCACCGTGACAACGGGGACCCTCAGAACATTCATTGTGCACAGCACATGGGAACATGTTAGCTAGTCTTGGGAAGCGGTCCCTGTGGGCGAGCAGTCTTGGACTGGAAACGTTAGGCGGAAGCTGCACGTGCTGGTCCTTTGCACAGACTGCTCAGCTGTTTGTGAACCCTCATGTGTGGGCCAGAGGGAGGTTTTGCCATCTGAACCCGACCAGAGGGAGGCTTTGCCATCTGAACCCGACCAGAGGGAGGCTTTGCCATCTGAACCCAACCAGAGGGAGGTTTTGCCATCTGAACCCGACCAGAGGGAGGTTTTGCCATCTGAACCCGACCAGAGGGAGGTTTTGCCATCTGAACCCGACCAGAGGGAGGCTTTGCCATCTGAACCCGACCAGAGGGAGGCTTTACCAGCTGTCCATGGGTTTAAGATGCTGGTCCTCGACATCGCCATGCCTCGTCAACCACACATGCCCACTCAGGGTTTTATCTGCTCTTTACACATTCACTTAGGCTTCCTTCGGCTCCCCACAAACACCTTCAAGATTAGTGCGGGCAAGGGCGTTGGGGAGGAGGAGGAGGCTTGGGTGACGTGTCAAGCGTGAGCATTTACAGTAAGAGCAGAGGGTGTGATTGAGAGGATGAGGTACCGAAGTCAAGGGGACTTGATACAGGGCCAACGACATCTTAAAATGATGGTGTTATTTTAGTGGGGTTGTTGTTGTTGTTTTCCTGTGTTTCTGCTAGAGAGGCCTTGAGCATGACAGGCAAGCCCTCTATTACTGAGTTATATTTCTAACTCTTTTACCCCCCCTTTTTTTTAGAGACAAGGTTGGTGCCAGGTGGTGGTGGCACCCCTTTAATCCCAGTACTTAGGAGGCAGGGGCAGGTGTTTCTCTGGGGCCAGCCTAGTCTATAGAATGAGTTCCACGACAGCCAGGGCTACAGAGAAACCCTGTCTTGAAAAAACAAAAAGGGGCAGGGGGTGGGAGGAGAATCCGGGAATACGGATACATGCATATTGGTCATCCCGGGGTAGAGGGTGGGTGGCACCATTGCTGAGAGTCCAGGCTGGGAGACCTTGGGGGACAGCACTGTGACCACAAATGAGGGTTCAGGCTGGGGGAGAGACTGACCCCACTTGGAGGTGGCCTCCTCCCATAAAGGTTGCCTTGTTTGTGGAAAGACCTAACTTGGAGGCCCCAGAGGCTGTGCCCCTGCTCGGGGATAGCCTGGTGACTCCCTCTGGGCGGAGCACTGAGGTTCAAGGACAATTATCAGACTCCAGTTAGAGCTACAGGGGAAGAGTCCTGGGCTGGCAGCAGGGCCAACCCACCATTGTCAGAGGCCCCCAAACCGTGAAGGACACAAACACCAGCAGTGCTCCAGTGTTCCAGGGGTGATCCAAAAGCTGCCGAGTGGCCTAACTCACAGGCCCACACCTCACAAATGGCATCTGGGGATTAGAAACCAGAGGTGTGCCTGCCCCAAAGCTGTGGCCCCATTTATGCCCCAGGGTGACCAGGTTCTTACTGATGCAGTGGGGAGAGCTAGTTTTTGTGGAAAAGAAACTGAATGACAAAAACATGGTTGGGCAATCCATTTGTGGTGGTTCACGCCTATGATACTAGCACACAGGATACTGAAGCAGGAGGATTGCTGTGAGTTACAGGCCAGCCCGAGGGTACATAATGGGACCTTGTCCCAAAACACCAAAAAGGAAAAAGGAGGGAAGGAAAGAAGGAGGAAGGAAGAAAGGAACGGAAGGAAAGCAGGGTTGTGTATTTGTGGGTTAGTGTGCCCTCCTATCCAGGCATTGAAGAGGGGCGGGTAAAAGCCAGAAATTGGGGAACATGGAGTGTAAGAAGGGTCAAGAGGGTTCTGGGAAAGAAGCAGAGGCCTTAGGGAGGAGGGGTTAGGAATAGAGTGGGTGGGGAAGGGGAATCTGAGGAGTTTCTCTATAGAAGACAATGCCCCAGGCCCTACCTTTGGTGGAACTGAATGCACTCTGTGGGGAGGTCATTGAATCTGGCCTCACAGAGGCCATCTATGTCCTCTTGGGAGACAGAGTGACGATGGAGTGGAGGAGCAATTGGTGAGGATGCCAGGTGTATGTGTGTCTCAGAGAAGCTGCTCATCATACTCACAGAACCTGGGGACCGGCCGAGGTGTGTGTGTGTGTGTGTGGAGGGGGCAGAGTTCGATCGCTTATCAGAGTGTTTTTGAACAGTATGTCCCTTTGCGTCCAGTTGATCAGCTGGGCACAGGTTTCCCTGAGCATCAGTGGGAAGGAGGGTAGTGGTGGAGGTGAGAGGTTTTGCCTTGGAGATCCACTCTGGGTGGCTGTCCTTAGCCTGGATCTTTTCATGTTGCTGTGGCATCAGCAGGAGCCAGGAAGGGCAGGCTGTGTTCCCCAGAGCCAGCCCCAAAGCGAGAAACAGCTAAGCTCTGTTGCTACAGAGATAAGGGAAGTGAGCAGGTACAGCCTTGCCACCGTGGGTGGGAGTGAGGACGGCGTATTCCAGGTGGCCTCGGGCTTTGTGTGTGCTTGATGGTGACACTGCCACCGGACTGTCCTTCCTCTTCTCTGGTTCCTCCCTGCCTCTCCTAGTCCAGAATCCTGGTAGGAAGGGCTGGCATGCTCCCACTCCCATTCCTGCTTCCCCCTGCCTTCCCACGCCAGCACCTCCATCTTTCACTTCCTGTCTGCATCTCCTACGTTGCTCTCTGAATCGGAATCCATGTTTCCCAATGGTACCTTTCCTGGGTCTCCAGGCAACCTTCCTCCGTCTGCATTGGAACACGACCTGCTCTTTGCTACAGTGGCGGAGAGTGGAGGGTGGAGACCACAGGGCCCTCCCTCTCCAGGAATCTTCAGGGATGGGAAGGGGTGGCTTTTAGGGTGTAGACAACCACAAGAGGACTCTGGAGTGTTCAGGCAAGGTTCGGAGTCTGAGGTCACAACGCTAACGTTTTACAGCATTTCCATGACCTTCTGGCGCCCTCCAGTGGCCAGCTAGGAAATTGTGGCTCTTCCAAGAGGAAGTGGGCAGATGCTGAGCCAGCCATCACCGCGCCCCCCCCCACCCCGTCCCTCCCCGCTATCATTAATTACATGCTGGAGGCTGAAAGTAATTGGGTACTTAGATGTAGGTTGTTCATTAAAAGCTCTTGGGAGCGGCAAGGACCCAGTGGTCTCACTTCTTACTCCCAGTCGCACCAGAGCTCATTCAGCCTAGATGGTCAATCTGTGTGGGTCAGGACTGAAGTCCAGCTGGGTGTAGGAGCCAGTGAGGAGCCCCGAATGTGCTCAGTGGGAGGAGCCCTGGGTGGGCAGTCGGTGACTGGGACACATATGTCCTCTTTACCGCCATTCTCTGGGTTGGTTGGCATCCCTGGCACTCCCTTCTGACCCATCACTTCCTGGACCCACAGGTCTGTCTGTCCATCCTCCCACAGTAAGCCTACTATTGCGCCTCTATTTCAAGCTGGCAGGGCAGACAGCACCTCTTCTACGGCAAACCGTGCAGTGTTGGGTTTCACATAATTCGCCACCCCCAGGCTCTACTCCTCCTCCCCTCCCGCCTCCTCCTTGGGCACCCTGGTGGAGTCTGGAGTAGAGGGGTCTTTAGGCTGCTTTACTCTTGCAGTTCCAAGGAAGAAGCGGCAATGATCTTCCACTCCCCTTGCTCTCTTGCCCCCACAACTGCCCAAGTCTCTACAAAAGTATCTGATGGAAAAATAGCAACTTATAAAAGCCAAACAGCACCGTGGCAGGGTTCTCTCTCGCAGGCAGTGGCTGTAAATACAAGCACAGGTCCAAGTGGCCATCACTCCGCTTCACCCTGCAGTGACCCCCTCCTGTGCCTGTTCTGTCCCCAGGCTCAGCTCTGTCCTCACTCAGACACTCCCAGGTGGCTAACTGTTCAGGTCTGTAAAATGGGCTAGTCACAACGAGTGAACCAAGCTCTGAGGTGTGACGTAAATAGCTTGCCTGGGTTGGTATGTGGCGTGCAGAGAAATGGGCTTCTTATTGAGTTACTACAATGTCAGGCTCTACCTGACATGCATAGGATCTCATAACATACATACACATATGTATATCTATATATCTATATCTAATCTATGACTTCCCTAAATTGGCCATTCTACTCCCGGTTCACAAAAAAGGCCTACAGATAAATGAAAATTCTGTTAAAGGACTGCGAAGAGATTTGAGTTCAGATCTGAATATATCCAAAGACTTTAGGCATATCTGCAACATCATAGATTGAACGGAGGCAGAACATGCAGAAGGTTGGGAGTTGAGAAGGCATTAAATCCTTTGACCCATAAGACTGGATGGGAGAGAGGGGCCAGGCAGCAAGGACAGGGCTCAGAGAGACTTGGGGCTTGTGAGGTCTTTGTAACCTTGTTTCCCTGCAAAGCAGGGCTTCTGACTGAAGCCTTGGCTGGGCCACAGATCGGGGAAAGGAATCCTAGAATGGCCATCACGAGGCTGTCAGGGCTGGTCACCATCTCCGGGGCCTGGGCTTGAGCTTTTCAAGAAAACAGGACCCTGAAAGCAGAAGCTGGAGGAACCCCGAAGATGGTACTGGGGAGTCAGCACGCCACTTCACCGGCCTCGGGAAGGTCTGGCGATGCTCTGGGTTCGGTGGGCAGGCAACAGGTCACACGGGGAGGAGAAGCTAGGGAGGCAGGTCCTGCACTTTAGATCCTGAGTCTGCCAGCGCCCTGCTGGTGGCTTACAAAGCAGGATTCCCTCCTTTTGAAAAAGCGGAATGAGCCTTGTGCCTCTTCCTCACTTGCACCTAGAATAAGACAGGAAGATACCAGTTTTTCAGAACTGTAGAGTCAAGGGAAAGAGGACAGTGTCCTCTAGTGGCAATAGCTTGGTACTGCAACTCAGAAGCCATAAGATCCAATAAACCCCAGATGGTAGCTACAGGTTGTCGGACCACTCCTCCCTCCTTCTTCTGTGCTTGTATCCTTTCTCCCTAAGTAAAACCCTCCTGTTTTGTCCATTTCCCCCTCAGATCGCTTGTAACCTGCTCGTCCCCTCTCTGTTGCCGCCCTCCCGCAATGGTCCCGCTTTACTTTCCCAATTTCTGAAGTTATTAAAATAATCAAATTGGCCAAGAAACACCTAAAACATGTTCAACTAGGGGAATGCACATCAAAACAACAACGTCGAGATTTCATCTTACTCCAGTCAGAATGGCAAAGACTGTTAAAACAACTGGCGGCAAATGATGGACGGGGTGTGGGGGAAGGGGAATCCTTATTCGCCATTCGGATTGCAAACCGGCCCAGCCACTCTGGAAATCAGTGTGGAGAATCTTCACAAAGCTAAAGATAAACCCACCCTCTGAGCCACCTCTGCCTCTCCTTAGCATCGGCACCAGGGCCCGATTCTGTGATCACACTCCACGGGTTCTGTTAACCATGCTCATTGCCATTCTAGCCACCGTTGCTAGGAAGTGGGAACAGCCTACGTGTCCTTCAACTGACCAACGGATAATGAAAATGAGGTACGGCTTCACTAAGGAATACTACTTAACTGTAAAAAAAGGCATAAAAATATAACATTTGCATGGAGTAATTAGATGGATTTAGATGCAATTAGCAAAGATTTTTTTTGGGTGAGGTAACTCGGACCCAGAAAGACTAATGCTACGTGTAATCTCTTATCTGAGGGTTCTAGCTCCACCCAAATCTTCAGATGTGAGCATGCAACCTGGAGTAGCTTGAGGAACCAGAAGAGTAACAATTTAAAAGCAAGGTATTTAATTTCATGTGTGTGAATGTTTTGCCTGCATGCATGTGTGTGTTCCATGTATGTGCCTAGTGTCAACGGAAATGAGAAGAGGGCTGCAGAACCCCCAGATCTGGAGTTAGGGGTGTCTGTGGGGCATCATGTGGGTGCTGAGCATGGAACCTAGGCTCTCTGCAAGAGCAGCAAATGCTCCTAACTGCTGAGCTGTCTGTCCAGTCCCACAGATATCTTTCTGCAGGGTTCCCTTCAGGGACTCTGACCCTGCCACACATTATCTGGTTTCGTGGACTTTTCTTAAACATCCCAGTGGATGCCTCCATGACTCGATAACTCCTTCATTCTGCTTGTCTGTAAAATGTAGATGATGTCAAGTTCTGTTACCAGCTCAAGCAGTAGCTTCTCCTGCTCTCAGTGTTCCTTAGATGTCTGGAGTTCTTCACCTAGGGTTGGAGACTTCCCCCTTCCATGTTAGCACGTGGTGCCCAGAGCAAATGTGTAGAAGGAGCTGTGGGCTGTGTTCTGCTGCCCGGCTCCTGCAGGGCTAGCTTTACCTGTAGGAGCAGCGGTGGGCTGCTTCCTGCCCAGCTCCGCATGGCTAGCTTTACCGGAAATAATTACACGGAAGCTGTATTCTTTTGAACACTGCCTGGCCCATTAGTTCCAGCCTCTTATTGGCTAACTCTCACATCTTGATTAACCCATTTTTAATAATCTGTGTAGCCCCACAAGGTGTGGCTTACCAGGAAAGATCTTAGCCTGCGTCTGTGTCGGGTGGGAGAATCATGGCGACTGCTTGACTCGGCTTCTTTCTCCCAGCATTCTGTTCTGTCTACTGCGCCTACCTAATTTTCTGTCCTATTAAAGGGCCAAGGCAGTTTCTTTATTTAACCAATGAAATCAACACAAAACAGATGACTCTCCTCCATCACAAATGTCACTTACCTGCTTTTAGGTTTTGTTGCTTGTGATTCCCCATTCCTCATGGTCGTCCTGTTTCCTGATAGTTAAAGTTAGAGATTATTGAGTCAGCTTCTGCTCTAATTGATGAGAACCCAATCACTTGCTGTTTTACTTACATTGTCGGGTCCATCATTGGAGAAAGTCAGGGTAGGAACTCTAGCAGGGCGGGAACTTGGAAGCAGGACTGATGCAGAGGCCATGGAGGGGTGCTGCTTCCTGGCTTGCTCCTGCTGATTTTCTTATAGCACACGGGACCAACTGCCCACAGTGAACCGGGTCCTACACCAATCACTAAGCAAGAAAACGCACCATAGGCTTGCCCACAAGCCAAATATAGCAGGGGCATTTTCTCAACTGAGGTTCCCTTTTCCAAAATGATTCTAGCTTTGTTGAAGTGATATAAAACTAGCCAGCACAACATTCTGTTGATACGATTACTTTCCGTTTTCTCCCTCGTTTGTGGCATAGCTGTATATAAAGGATATTTGTAATTGGATTTTTCTTTGGGCCACCAGCTCACAAATAATGACACGGAGACTTATTATTACTTATGAAAGCATGGCCTTAGCTTAGGATTGTTCCTAACTAGTTCTTATAACTTAATTAACCCATATTATTTAATCTATGTTCTGCCCCGTGGCTCTTTACCTCATCTCTGTTCCACCCATCCTGCTTCCTCCATGTGTCTCGTTGGCGACTATGCCTTTTTTCTTCCCAGAGTTCTCTTTGTCCCAAAGTCCTGCTTACACCTCCTGCCTAACTATTGGACATTCAGCTTTTTATTAGACCAATCACAGCAAGCATCTTCACACAGTACCCGCCCCCCCCCACAACAGCCTTGTCTTGTTCCTGATTTTAGTGGAACCTCAATATCTATCTCTGGGTTTTTATTATTCATGCTACATTTGGCACCCAACATTTGGGGTATGAATTCACGAGGAAGCCATTTACCTGTGGCTTTACAGCTACGGGCATAGGCCAGAGCTACATGTGGCTGGAGTCACTGCTCTATCAGCTAGAAGAAAGCTTTCTTCTTTCCTGGAGGGCTCTCCCGGCACCCCTTTCTTGGGCTGCTGCAAAACTAGGTAGCTGCCTTCAAATCCAGTCAGACTTTTATTGTTCTTTGCAACAGCAATCACCCTCGCATCTTCAGCAACATTGTCAGCCGATTTGGTAGGACAAGTGGGAATTCTTAAAGGGAGGAATTATTTAAGAGCGCTTCCCCCCTCCCCCACATTAAAGAATGGGGAAAACCATGACAATGGAGGGATTTGGATCTTTGTATGACAATATGCTACACAGTTTGAAACTGGAATGATTAAATGAGAGAACTGATTTTGATTGAAGAGAAATCACAGGAGGCACACGTGGATTATGTGGATCTGAATCTGAATCTTAACTACATTCTGGTCATATCACCCTCCAAACATTCCCCTATAGTAATTTTAATACAGAGAGAAGATATTATCTTAGAATGGATCGAGCAAAAATTAAAAGCTTAAGTGGAAAAATCTCTGAGTTAATTCTAAAAGGAAAATTAAGACTTGGTCAATTAATAGAAATAGACCCAGCAGAAATTATAGTACCTTTTAATAATGGTGAAATTAACAAATTATGGGCAGAAAGTGAACCCTGACAAAGAGCTTGTAGTAAGTTTTTGGGAGAGATTAACAACAACTATCCCAAAAGCAAGAGAATTCATCTTATAAAGAGAACTAACTAACTGCATCCTTCCTCACATATAACAGGGCATATAACAATAACTTGAACCCTACATTCTATACTGATGCAAATAATCAGGAAAGGCAGGTTATAAATCAGAAAATGTAAGTAAAATGGATCAAAGCCCTTATGATTCTGTCTAAAAAGTCAGAGTTATATGCTATTCTCATGGTACTAAGGGATTTTAAAGAAACTCTCAATACAGGTATCAATTTGCAATATGCAGAAAGAGTTGTTTTACATGTTGAAACCACTGAGTTTATACCAAATGATACAGAATTAATTTTATTATTTATTCAGTTACATGATATAATCAGGAGTAATCCCATACACATAGCACACATCTGATCTCATACAGGTCCGCCAGGTTGTCTAGCACAAGGTAATGCAGAAATCAGTCAATTATTGATTGGAAATGTGTTGAAAGCCTCAGAATTTCATGAAAAAAAAAACATGTCAATAGCAAAGGTTTTAAAAAAGACTTTTCCATCACATGGCAACAAGCTAAGAAAATTATGATGAACTGTCCTACCTGTTCTTAATAGAACCAAAATTTAATACCTGCAGGAAGTAGCCCAAAGGGTACCCAAAGAAATAAAATCTGGCAGATGGATGTGTTCCATTTTGTATAATTTGTAAAAATAAAATAGGTACCTAACATCATTGATACCTATTCAGATTTTCAGTGGGCAACTGCTTTGAGTTCAGAAAAGGCTGATTTGATAATCACACATTTGCTATAAGTTATCGCCATCATGGGTATATCTGTACAGATAAAGGTAGACAATACTCCAGCATATGTCTCTAAGAAAATTAAACAGCTTTTTGTTTATTAGCATATAAAGCATATTACAGGTATGCCACACAATCCTACAGCTCAGCAGTTACAGAAAGAGCAAATTAAACTCTAAAGGATTTAAAAAAAAATAAACAGAAATTGATGAAAATACTCCTAGATATAGATTGCATAATGCTTTATTAACCTTGAATTTTCTAAATGCTAGTGAGAAAGGAACAACAACTGCGGAGAGACATTGGATAGTAGAAAAAAATGCGGAATAAAATCAGCCAATATACTTTAAAGATGTACTGACCTCAGAATGGGAGCTAGGACTTGTGTTATATTGGGAAAGGGACTTTGCTTTTGCTTCCATGGTAGAAGAAAAGCTATGGATACCATCAAAATTGCTAAAGATTCAATTTGAGCAAGAAACACCTTTAATTAGAAGAGATAATAGTTCATCAAACAACATGGCCATTTCATCTAAACTAACCTATAAAAATCACAAATGCTTTTCACATGATCAGATATAACTTGCCAAAAGAGAATCTCCCCCAAATTAGGGTTGGGGAAGTGTTTTGTTTTCGTCTTCTCAGGTGAATGAAGACGTTCAGCTAAGGAATCTGAACTGGACAAATGAAGACATCTGAAGAGAAAGCACAAATGACCAGAAAAGGTGTCTCAAGGAAAAGAGTAAACTGGCCTATTGGTATATATCACATTTCCATCAGGATAAAATCTCATAAATCTTCCCAAATGTTTGTTTCTGCTGTTTTCTTCAGACACATAATGCAAATGGGTTTTTTGTAGTCTCAGTCCAATTAAAGACTAAAGCTGGCTTTGGACCTGGAGTGTGACTTTCTTCTTCACTAAACCCAAGCATGTGTATTACAGTGAAATCCAAAATCTCTGTCTCATGTCAGAAGAGTCACCTGATATGGGATAGAAGAAAAACAAAAATTTAAGGACTATTTTATTGCTACTAATCTCATAATCCTTCAGTTTTATATTGACTCTTTAATAGTTTTCTTAAGGTATAAAATTTATATGATTAACATGTACATATAAATCTTATGTGATATAATATATTATATATGTAATATAATAATTTACATTTTATATTACATATAATATATATTAACCTTTTGTCATGATATTAATGGTCATATAGAGTACTTACTAATTCTAGAAAAAGGTTTCATCTACCTTCCTGTACATGATTTTGGGTTTGAGTCTCTATCAGTTTTCTGCCTTGAACCATGAGCACTCCAAGCGGTGACCTTTGTAGCCTTCAAAAGGAGGATGGGGTCCCACAACGATGATTCCTCCAGGACTATGATAACATCACAAAGCTGAAAACACCACCTAAAGATCAACTTTTGGACTCCACACTGTTCAGAACTATTTCAAGGTGGCTTGCTGAGGCAACCCAGCCTAACAGACTGCTCTGGCCAGGACTGGAGACAAGCCCTGCACTTTCCCGTTACACTCAGACTTGACAACAGTGATACAGATAATTCTCCCAGGACTTGAAAATTAGTCCAAATTTTTCTTTTCAGGATCTCCTAAAGATACCATCACCCCCAGACAGCAGGAAGAAAATTTAAGAAAATGATGCCCACATGCCCAAGAGGTGGGATGGGTGATTTTTGGTCATTCAACGGATCATGAATATTTATCATTGTTTGGGGGGTGTTGGTTATAATTTGTTATTGGTTACAGCCAGGAGAAAAGTTGAACAAAGGAGATTAGATTCAGAGTTCTTTTTTTGAAAAGCAAAAAAAGGGAATATAAATATGATAGGATAAAAGGGTGGATTATTGAATTGACTCTGAAAAGATAAAAGGAAGGATATAGGTTTTCTTGACTCCATCTTCGCGGCAGCAGCCTCGGCGTCCGCGGGTTAGTCGCCAACATGCAGCTCTTCGTACGCGCCCAGGAACTATACATCTTGAGATGACCGGCCAAGAAACGGTCGCCCAGATCAAAGCTCATGTGACCTCACTGGAAGGCATTGCCCCGGAGGATCAAGTCCTGCTTCTGGCTGGCTCGCCGCTGGAGGATGAGGCCACCCTAGGCCAGTGTGGCGTGGAAGCTCTGACCACTTTGGAAGTAGCTGGCCGCATGCTGGGAGGTAAAGTTCATGGTTCCCTGGCCCGTGCTGGAAAAATGAGAGGTCAAACTCCCAAGGTGGCCAAGCAAGAGAAGAAGAAGAAGAAGGAGGAGGAGGAGGAGGAGAAGGAGGAGGAGGAGGAGGAGGAGGAGGAGGAGGAGGAGGAGAAGGAGAAGAAGAAGAAGAACAAGAAGAAGAACAAGAAGAAGAAGAACAAGAAGAAGAAGAAGAAGAAGAAGAAGAAGAAGAAGAAGAAGAAGAAGAAGAAGAACAAGAACAAGAACAAGAAGAAGAAGAAGACGACAATGACAGCAGGCCAGGCCAAGCGACGGATGCAGTACAACCATCGCTTTGTCAACGTTTTGCCCACCTTTGGCAAGAAGAAGGGCCCCAATGCTAATTCCTAAGTCCTATTGTGATCCTGGCAGTCTAATAAAGTCCCTTTGTCCAAACATGAAAAAAAAGGAAGGATATAGATATGATAAGATAAAAAGGTCAATTATTGAATCTACTTTTTAAAAAGCAACACTAATTTAAAATATTTTATATTGGATTGGACTTTTGTATATTGTATACAAATTTTGTATATTGATACAAATTTAAGATTAATTTTGTTAGAACATATTGTACATACATTTCTTTTCTTTTTTTTAAATATTTATTTATTATGTATACAATAGTCTATCTGTGTGTATGCCGAAGGCCAGAAGAGGGCACCAGATCTCATTACAGATGGTTGTGAGCCACCATGTGGTTGCTGGGAATTGAACTCAGGACCTTTGGAAGAGCAGGCAATGCTCTTAACCACTGAGCCATCTCTCCAGCCCTTGTACATACATTTCTACTCCTGTTCAAAGTATTGTACCTATCCAATTTATTTAATTATGTAATGCAAATTTCTAGTTCTTGACAATTATTATTGCCAACTGTTTAGAATAATAAGGCATTGCAGGTTAGTAGTTAATCACCTATTACTATCAAATTTGTAGACATATTAGGTATGTTTTCAAGGTCAAACAAAGATATAGTTTAGATAGATAGGTCATCTTCAGGTACTTCAGAGATGTACAGAATATGACATTTAAGATGTTTAATAACATAGGCTCTTTTTTATGACAATGAAACACATCTGCTTCTGGCAACATTAATCTACTTTAAAGAAGGTGATGGGCATCGAAGAAACTCCACATGGAGTTTACTTTCTTTGTGGCAAATGTAATCCACTGGCTAAGAAAATGCTCTTGCCTTGACTGCTGACAGTGTGCTGTCCAAAGTGGACAAACAGGACACAAAAGGAAGTGACTGCCAAACATTGTTAAGACAAGGTGGGACAGCCCTTCAGAAATCCTGCTTCACAGAAAATTCTGTCAGATATGATAGGCCTGTAAGCCAAAGATGGATGCCCCAACATTGCAGAGGAACTTTGGGTGACTTCCAGGCAGCCAGCTGTTTCTACCATTTCTCACAGTTTTTGGAAGTCAGTTGCTTGCATTACCTGCTTATTCAATTAATATTATTTCCTTCTTGGGTTTCTGAAGGAGTTTAAGACTAGATAGTTATAGTTTTCCTTGCTTACCAGATGCAGGAAGCAAGTTATGATAGAAAGTAAACTAGGTACAAGATTTTGGACTCACCAAGATAGGATAGATAATGAAATATTTTCTCTGAATTTGTCAAATGAAAACAGCCAAGACATTGTTGATGTATTTGTTGCCTGTATATATTATATATAGTTATTGTACTTATTGTATATAGTTTTTCTCATATTGGTTTTAGCCTTCCTTGATTTTAGACAAAAAAGGGGAAATATCTTATTTATGTCTTAATAAATAAAGCTTGCCTGAACATCAGAGGGCAAAGCTGCCATATTAGTGAGTCATACAGGCCAGGGAGTGGTGGCACACACCTTTAATTCTAGGACTCAGGGGACAGAGGCAGATGGATCTCTGGGCTACATAAGATTCATCTAGAAACAGGTCCAGGTGGTGGTGGCTCACATCTTTAATCAACGTGTTTGTGAGTCACACACTTTTAATCCCAGCAGTAGGGAGATGGTGGAAGGAGTGATATGGCTTTGCGGAGAGGAATATAAAGGGGAAGAGACAGGAAGTCACTGGAATGTGGAGTCTGAGGTTTTGTGGAGACAGGATCTCGCCTTTTCAATCTGAAGATTTGGTAGAGGACGGCACTTCTCTAGTGGTTGGCACTTTGCTTTTCTGATCTTCAGTTTGAACCCAGTATCTATCTCTGGGTTTTTCTTATTATGCTACACAGTTCTTTGCCCATCAGCCGAGTCAGAGGAATGCAGACCAAGGTTTGAAGAACCACTGAGGTTTTACTGGGAAACATCTCAGCCATTTATATCCCTCTGTTACTGGACTCACTTGTTTTTGACTGTAAGGAAAACAGCACCATAGGTCAATCTCCAGGCCCGAGCAAATGTTATGTCCTGCAAATGGCACCCCACTCTCAGAAGGTACAGACTTCATATTTGTAGGCAGTTTTCCTGTCCTGGCGGTGCTCCCAAATAGCCACTCAGAAACTTCATATTAATTGTAAATGCTCAGCTGATAGCTCAGGCTTGTTACTAGCTAGCTCAGCATTCTGTTCTACTAACCCATATTTCTTATCTACCTTCTGCCATGTGGCTCAGGACTTGGTACTTCATTTTCTACATGTCCTGTTTCCTCTGTGTCTTCTGCCATCTTCTCTGACTTTGCCCTTCTTCACCCCAGTATTCTTTGTTGTTTTGTTGTCCCATCTATACTTCCTGCCTGGCTATTGGCCAGTCAAGAGTTTTATTTAAACTAATTTGAGTGGCAAATCTTTATAGTGTACAAAACGATTATTCCACAGCACGGATTAGAGCTGTAGAGATGTCTTCAGCAGGTCAGTCGACTGTTCTCTCACTTTACCTGCCTTGTGATGGTGAGATCTGGGCTAAGACCAGCGTGCCCTGTGGAAATGAACCAGCCATCTCCTTATCCGTTTATCTCCATCAGTTTTCCTGGACCAGTCTAGAGGGCTAAGGAAGGGGCAAGTGAAGGGTTCAGAAAGTTCACAGATGCTGCTGCTGGCGGCTGAACTACAGCAGACAGACAAGTCCACAGCTCTGGCAGGGTCTGGTCCAGTAAGGGCACACTGCTCTCTTGTCAATGATGGGAGGTGTTTAACAGTGGAGCTGTAGAAATGAGTGTTCTGAACTGGTCTCTGCTCCTGAGTGCTCAGTGAGGGTGAAGCAGGATCACGCTCTGCGAAGGGAAATTCCCCCATTTCTGCTATCGGAGCCACTTTGTTCAATAGCCATTCGAGCAGGGACTTTAACTGATGTGCTGGTTAGTTTAGATGCCAAATGGACCCAATCTAGACTCATCTGGGGAGAGTCTTAATGAGAAATTATCAAAATCGCATTGACTTGTGGGCACGTCTGTAGGTGGTTGTCTTGACTGCTAATTGATTCAGAAATGTCCAGTCCATTAGGGGTGGCACCCTTCACTACACAGGGGACCCTGAACCTTATAATTGAGGAGAAAGCTAGTGGAGAGTAAACAAGTTAGCAAGTAGACCTGCATGGATTTATTTCAGTATATTCTTGACTACAGATCTGATGTGACGAACAGCTCGAGAACCTGCATTGACTTCCCTGCAGGGATGGATTGTAACCTGGAATTATAAGATAAATAAACCCCTTTGCCCTGTGGTGATTTGTAAGAAAATAGCCCCAAAGGGAGTGGCACTGTAAGGAGGTGTGGCTTTGTTGGAGTGGGCATGGCCTCGTTGGAGGAAGTGTGTCTTTTTGGGGGTAGGCTTTGAGGTCTCATATATGCTAAAGCCATAACCAATGTCCCAGATCACTTCCGGTTGCCTGAAAGATATAGGACTCTCAGCTACTTCTCGAGCACCATGTCTGCCTGCACAGTGCCGTGTCCCACCACAATGATAATGGACTGAACCTCTGAACTGAAGTGAGCCACCCCAATCAAATGCTTTCATTTGTAAGAGTTGCACGGTCATGGTATCTCTTCACCGCAGTAGAAACCCTAACTAGGACACTCCCCTAAGTCACTTTTTTTGTCAATGTGTTTTACCACAGCAATGGATGTGACAGACACTAGGTAAAGATGCCAACTGAAGTCTGTAGGGTGGGTCATCTTGTTTACCTGACCATCTGTTTTCTATTTATTAAGTATGGTAAATGGCAAATTGTCCACCTCTAAAGGTGCCCATGTCCTGATCTTTGGGAACTTCACATGAATTACATGACAAAGCCAAGGGGACTCTGCGTACATGGACTCATGCAATCTCTACATGGACAAAGTCCAAAAGGGACTCAGCTGTGTTCCTTATCCTGCCAAGAGGAAGGCTCCTTGTGGTTCTAGCATTCTTGAAGGAGGCAGAGGAGACAGAGTCAGAGACATGATGTTTGAAAGAGGCAATGGCTGGCTTTGAAGATGGAGAATAGCCACAAGCCAAGGAACACAGTACCTAGGCGCTGAGAAGGAGAAAGTGAGAATCCTCTCAGGGGAGTCTCCTGGAAGCACAGCCCGGCCAGCACCCGGCTTTAGTTCACTGTGATCCAAGGCCCGCTTGGGCTCATAGACCTGAAATTGAATCTGTGTGTTCAAGACAACAGATTTAGGGCATTTTCAGATACCTTTTGTTTGTTTGTTTGTTTGTTTTTTTTGGTCCATTATCTGTCTCCTTTTCCTCTGGAACTTACGACTAAAATTACGAACGCCTATGCTTCCTCCCCCCTCTTCCTTCTTCTGCTTTGTTTAGTTCATTGCTGTTCTTTCCTTTGTCACATCTGGAATAAAAACAATCCGAGAACTTTTAAGTTTCAGATACCAAACATTTCAAACAGAATTTCTTTTTTGGTTAATTTTAGTTTTTATTTCTCTCATTGTATTTGATATTGTCATTTGTTTTGAACAGGTTTCTACTGACCCAACTGAGTTCCATGGTAATGGCTGCTCTGGGGTGTCTGTTTGATGTTTCTGACATCTGTTTCTTCCCAGGACTGAGCTCTCTACAGAACAGATTACATTTTTTTTCCTGATTGTTCTAACATCAGTTAATTTTGAATTATATCTCAGGCATTTGCATGCTATATTTCGGAGGTTCTGGGTTTTGCTTATTGCTCTAATTGGTGGTGATGGCTTGTTCTATCAAGTCACTAGCTTGGAAAAGTCCTGGCTCCTTGTCTGCCTGCCAGTGGGAGTGGTATTTGCAATCTCAGTTCACATTGTTCTACTCTACTTAGTTTCTGGGAAGCCAGAGCCAGGGCAGAGCACGCATCCAGGCGCGCGCTCTCTCTCTCTCTCTCTCTCTCTCTCTCTCTCTCTCTCTCTCTCTCTCTCTCTCTCTCTCTCTCTCTCCCTTCCTCCCTCCCTCCCTTCCTTCTTTTCCTCCTTCCTCCCTTCCTTCTTTTCCTCCTTCCTTCCTTCCTTCCTTCCTTCCTTCCTTCCTTCCTTCCTTCTTTCCTTCTTTTCCTCCTTCCTTCCTTCCTTCTTTCCTTCTTTTCCTCCTTCCTTCCTTCCTTCCTTCCTTCCTTCCTTCCTTCCTTCTTTCCTTCTTTCCTTCTTTTCCTCCTTCCTTCCTTCCTTCCTTCCTTCCTTCATTCCTTCCTTCTTTCCTTCTTTTCCTCCTTCCTTCCTCCTTTCTTTTCCTCCTTCCTTCCTCCCTTCTCTCCTTTCTCCACTGTCTTCCTCAGCATGGCAGTTCTAGAGTCTTTTGTCTCCTTCATTTCTTTCAATGAGAACTATGACGTTCTTCTCTGTCAGGCCTTGCTGTTTGGTGCCACCCTGACCATTGCTAATTCTCCCAGAGAGAAGTCCCTGGACTTGAAACTCATCGCATGCTGTGGCTGCCTCTGTCTGCATCTTCGCCTTGGGGGTCACCAGAAGTCATGATTCATTTATGCTTACGAAGTTCTTGAATTTTTCCTCTAGCGTTTATAGTTGTAATTTTTTTTGCTTGTTTTCTGAGATAGATTTTCCCAGTAGATATGGAGCCAGTCCTGGAACTCGCTCTGTAGACCAGACTGCCCCCAAACTCATAGAGATCCACTTGCCTCTGCCTCCCAAGTGCTGGGATTAAAGGCATAAGCCACCACTCCCTGGCAGTTATAAATCTTTTTAATAAAAGGATTGAGTGGTCATGTGTTTTATGCTGACCCCTAGCATGAATGGTGCTGTATTTTTTTTTTCCTTTTTTGACATAGGGTCTCTCCACATAGCTTTGGCAGTTCTGGAATTCACTAGTGTTATATTTTGAATATGTTTATCACCTTTTCTAAATTTCCATTGCAGTTTTGTCACATACACACTCAGTTGGGACTGACAGAAAAGTGTGTGTGTTGTATATTTCTTCCCAGGATTTAATATCAATTATATACATACTTTGTAAAAATAATTAGGAAGTCTTCTTATGTTAAAATAGTAATTATCTGTCTTTGAATATAGTGTATCTGTAAGTCTCTCTAGACATTTTGGATTTAATTTTAAATTTACTTTAAATTACATGTCTCAAAAAAAATAAATTATATGTCTCTTTGTGTCTCTATGTAGGTATGAGTATGTACATATGTAAGTATAGTGCCCATGGAGGCCAGAAGAAGGTGTTGGATCCCTTGGTGCTGGAATCACAGGCAATAGTGAGCTGCCCAATATAGGCTCTGGGACCCAAACTCTGGACCTCTGGAAGAGAAGCAAGTGCTCTTAAATGCTGAGCCATCTCTCCAGTCCCTGATCTATAATTTTTTAAATGAGCCAATTTCATGAAAAGTAAGGAAAGACTGTAGTTGCTACAGACTGAACGAGAGACATGATACACGCTGCCCAAGCCCCAGGTGAGTTTCCAGACTGTAACATTTTATAATAAGAGACCTTCTCAGAAGGAACTGAAATGTATCTGCAGGAAAGATGGCAGTAACACAGAAACACACTTGGTGTGGATGGTTGCACTTGGTTAAGGAGAAGAATATATTTGTTACAGACAGTATACACTATACACAGAAGTCTTTGGTGGCAAAGAGCCCCTTGTGAGAAATCTACTCCGGAATAATTTAGAGAGTCAGGAGTGATGTATACTGTAACCCCAGTTCTCTTAAAGCTGAGGCAGGAGGATCCCAACTGACTAACTGACAGTGTAGGGGCTCCAGTCCAGTCCAGGCTACATAGCAAGGTTCTATAAAATAATAATAAAACATCAATAATAACTATTATTATTTAAAGAAAAAGATTTACTTCATTTGTAACTTGCTTGAGAATTAGAAGTTGTTTCCAAAATTAAAAATATACTATAATATGGAAATATGAGAGAATATAACCTATATTTAGGAGAAACAAATCAATATAAACAAGTCAGAGATGGGAATTAGCAAATAAGGATTTAAAGATCAGTTTCTAAAGTTAGTTAGAAACAGTAGCCCACAGTTACAGAAGGGTTGTGAGTTCTAATCAGGACAAATCAGAGAAAATCACAGCCAGCTGCTTGAAAGACAAACTCCTAACAACTAAAATTAGAGAAAACATAATTTGATAATCACAACTTGGCAATATTTGGTTTAGCGGCTTTAAATTCTTGAGAAAATGTTGAAGAATCAGGAACAAGGTCTGAGTCTTTTACTAAAAATATGCAAGGCCCCAAAAGAAGACTTCACTGATTTTTGCCACAAAGATTGGCTACAGCTGTAAATAGAACTATATCTGATCTAGAAGTCAGTCAAATATTAATTGAATACTTGGCTTTTGAAAATGCTAATTCAAAATGCTAATACAAAAGGGTGATTAGGGCTTTAAAGGCAAGATCAGCACCCACAGATGAATGGATTAGGAATATGACTGATATTGGAGCTAGTATTTATGATGCTGCTCTGATAGGAGAAGTAATTTCTAAAAGTTTTAATAAAAACCAAAACGTCAGATGTTTTAATTGTGGCAAACAAGGTCATTTGAAAAGAAATTGTAGGCAAGGCATTCCTAGAGACAATGTTTTTTTTTTTCTAGAAATAATCCAAACAAAAGACCCCAGCATTCTGTAGTATGTGGAAAGTATGACGAAACCAGCATTGAACTAATGAATGCAGATCAACAAGGGACAGGCAAGGCAACCCTTTGCTACTGGGAAACATACTCTGGGGCCTCCTGCAGGCCCCAATATTGAATTAAATTAAATCATTTCCTGTCAATATCAAATTCAATTCAATTATATCCCGAGGAGTAACACATCCAAAGACCAACGGAAAGATGTAGTGCCTGTTTTTGAAAGCAACATTGCTCTGAATGTCATTAGGACAGAACAGCTTCAGTAGATGAAACAAAACATTCAAGAGAGACAGAAAACAAGTATTTAGGCAAACTGCAATAAATGATCAGAGACCAAAGTTAAAAATGCAAATAAATGGCATTGAAATTGTAGGCTTATTAGACATAGGACAGATGTAACAATAACTTCACCAAAATGTCAGCATTCAGATTCCTCTTCAGGAGGAAAATATTTACCTTTTAAGGATTGGAACTTTATCTCAGGAAAAACAAAGTACTCGATGGGCTACTTGTGTAGGGCTAGAAGGACAAATAGAAAAATTAAACCATATGTGACTAATATATCCATGAATTTGTGGGGACTTGATTTGTTGCAGCAATGGAAAACACAGATTAACATTCCTTCGATCTCAGAAACAAACCATAAAATAAAGAATGCTTCTGAGAAAAAAAAATATTAAAAGGCATTACCTAAGAATAGTCACAGACCATTCAGGTTGTACTTAAGCAGGACACAAAGGCACTAACAGCTTTAGAATGGTTAGCTGACAAACTGTGTGAGTAGACCAATGGTCTTTGTCATTAGAACAATTACAGGCACTAGAAAAGCTGGTACAGGAGCAGGTAAATGCTCAACATATTGAAGAATTAACCAGTCCTTGGAAATCTCCTGTATTTGTCATAAAAACATCTGGAAAATGGAGATCGTTAACAAATTTAAAAGTCATAAATAAGGTGATTAAGCCAATGGGCTCTTTACAGCCTGGAATTTCCTTGCCTTCTTTATTGCCTAAAGGATAGTCTAATAAAGTGACTGATTTAAAAGACTGCTTATTTAACCTATACCTTTATAAGAAAAGGATAAATAAAAATTTGTATTCACGGTGACTACTTACAATAATGCTTGACCTGTTAAAAGGAATCAGTGGACAATTCTTCCATAAGGAATGTTAAACAGCCCCACCTTGTGTCAGTACTGTGTACAACAGCAGTTAGAATAATTCATAAACATTTCCTCAATCTAAAATCCACCATTATATGGATGATGTCTTACTGCCTGATTCAGAGGCAGATACCTTAGAAAAAAATGTTTGATGAAGTAAAGAAAAATTTGCCTTATTGGGGATTGCAAAATCGATCCTGAAAAAATAAAAAGAGTAGATTCTATCAATTATCTAGGATATAAGATAGGTTTACAGAGAATTCAACCACATAAAGTACAAATCCAGGAGAGATAAATTGCAAACTCTTGATGATTTTCAAAAATTGCTGGGAGATATTAACTGGAAATGCCCCACAATTGAATTAACTGTTCAAAAGCTAAGTAGCTTATTTCAAACCTTATGAGGTGATATGGACTTAAATAGTTCAAGAAAATTACCAGTTGGGGCTGAGAGAATTGGCTGGTAGAAAAGAAATTACAGGATACACATGGGAAGAAATCACTTGGACCCAGTGCTTCATTGTAGTTTAGCTATTTTGCCTTCGACTCATTCTCCAACTGAAATCCTTACAAAGATAGAAGATGATATCTGAGAATGGATATTTGATCACATGAACAGAGTAAAAAATTAAGCACCTATGTGGAAAAAGTTTCTGAATTGATTGAGACTTTGTCAATCAGCAGGAGTAGATTCAGCAGAAATTGTGATACCTTTGACCAGTGCTGAAATTGCCTCATTATGGGCAGAAAATGAACACTGGCAAAGAGCTTGCAGTAATTTTTTGGGGAATGATTAGTCATGAATATCCCCAAAGCAATAAACTTCAGTTTGTAAAAAGATCTAATTGGAGTATCCTTTATATAGTAAAAAGGGACACCACTTTCAGGAGCCCCTACATTCTATACTGACAGAAATAACTCAGGAAAAAAATAAGTAAAGTGGCTCAAAGCCCATATGATTCGGTTTCAAAATCAGAGCTATTTGCCATTATTATGGTATTATTTGATTTTCCTGACTCTCTTAATATAGTTATTGACTCACAACAGAAAAGAGTTGTTTTATATATTGAAACCACTGAACTTATTCTGAATAATTCAGCTACAAGTAATCAGAAATAGAATTCATCCACTTGTATATAACAAATATCAGATCCAATACAGATCTACCAAGCCTGATAGCATAAGATGATGGTTATGAAACTGATCAGCTAATAGAAATGCGATAGAAGCTTCAGAATTTCATAAGAAACACCATGTTAACAGAAAAGATTTAAAGAAAAAATTTTCTATTGCTTGACAACAAGTCAAGGAAATTATAAGGAAATGTCTTACTTGTTCTTTGTATAACTAAACTCTATTGCCTGCAGGAAGTAATCCAAAAGGTACTCAAAGTAATGAAATTTGGCAAATGGATGTGTTTCATTTTGCAGAGTTTGGGAAATTATGTATGTGTACCATACCATAGATACACATTCAAGATTTCAATGGGAAACTGCTTTAAGTTCTTAAAAGGCTGATTCTGTAATTTCTCATTTGTTACAAGCTATGGTTATTATGGTGACACCTATACAGATTAAGCCTGACAATGTTCTAGCATATGTCTTTAGTAAAATGAAACAGTTGTTTTGTATATTACAATTTAAAGCATATTACAAGTATACCACAAAATACTACAAGGCAAGCAGTTACAGAAAGACCTAACTGAACTTCAAAATATATGCCTAATAAACAGAAATAAAAATAAAGCCCCCCAAAGATACATTGCACAGTGCTTTATTAACTTTAAATTTTCTGAATTCTAATGAAAAAGGAACAATAGCTATGGAAAGACATTGAATAGTAGGAAAAACTGCTGAAGTAAATCAGACTGTGTATTTTAAAGATGTGTTGTCCTCAGAATGGAAACTGGGATATGTGTTATGTTGAGGAAGAGGGCTTGTTTTTGTTTTCACAGGAGAAGAAAAGCGGTGGATACTATCAAGATTCATAAAGATTAGATTCAAGTAGGGAGACCTCCTGATTAAGGAGAGGTCATAGTTCATCAGACAGCTTGGTCATTTAGTCCAAATTGACTTATAAATACTAATAAATGCCTTTCATTTGATCAGGTATGAAAAATAAGAATAGAAAATAATATATTTGAATGATAACTTACCAAAGGCACACTTGCCTTACTGGCATGAAAGGAAAAATGGATTTTCTTAAGCCACAAGTCTTAATTCCTTGTTAAAAAGTTAGACTGTAGATTGCCATGTGGCCCATGCCATCTTGGACATTGGCTTTTGAGCTTTCTTCTTAAATAAAAAGGATATTTTTGATATTTGGTAATAAAAGCAAAGTTAAGAGATTTAAAATGCTTTAAATCAACTCAAAGACTTGCTACCATTCAAATCTGTTTTCTAAACCTCTAAGAGTTGAGTAGAGCGGAAGTAGTCAATGCCTTTAATCTCAGCAGCGATAGGCGGACTTCTATAAGTTAGTTGTTTCCTAAATTCTAGAGTTGCACTGAATAAGGTTACGGTAACACACACCTTTAATCCCACCACCCAGTGACAAAACTCAAATACAGCTCCTAATTGGTATGTTTGCATACTAGAGAAATCACGTATCATATTTACAGACTATTAAAAAAAACTCTCCACAGGGTTACTAGGAAGGCAGCTAATTTCCAACAAGGATAGGAACAAAGAGCAGCTTTTGAGATTGCCAGTGAGCTCCGCTCTAAGCATTCAACCCTGATCAATATTGCATATTTATTGGTGAATTGGCATCTGGGGACTCCTCATAAGGCAAACAGGAGTCCATCAACAAGTGCCTGTTGTCATCTACTGCAAATGCTTTATTAGGAATAAATAACTTTTTTCATTGAAAAACAAATCTGGGCATTTTATGAGGCATGGAAAACCTTATACTCAGTCATTGCCAACCGCCCTGGTCATAAGAGCATCCTTTATTATGATGGGTTGGGTCTGTTCAAAGGCAGAGTCCTTTGCAGGCTTAACAATGGAAGGAAAAGTGTTACAATAGAAATGGGATCTTTCTGACCAGAATGTGGTAGCAAAGGAGGCTGTGCCTTCCCAGACTGAGGAAATAGCTCAGTTGCCCATAATCCCCGTCTTTAAAATACCACCCCCCCAACAGGCAGCATTGCACAGTGGGGACTAATGGGATGATCACAGCATTTGACTAACACATGGTTTACTGATGGTTCATCAACCACTGATGGAACCAACACAAAATGGGAAGCGGCAGCCTATAGATCGGAGGATGGAATGTCCTTCCTCCATATTACTGAGGAAGGAACCACCAAATCAGCACAGCACACTGAAGCAATAGTAGCACTATTGGCCATAAGACAAACTTAAGGAAGGAAAAGGGAAATCTGTATCTTTTCCAATTCATGGGTGTGTGCAATGGTATAGCTCTATGGTCATCAAAATGAAAAACCACTAACTGGCAGTTAAATGGTAGATAAATTCATGGGTCATGGGAGGCATGAATGAAATGACAAAACCTAGCAGAACTCAGCAAAGACATATCGAATTATGTAACTCATACAGGCAAGACAGACAAAACATTTGAAAATAATGAAATAGTACACAAATTGGCATCATGTTTGAGACTATAATATTAAAATTTGCCAGGGAACAAATTCAAAATAAATAAGCAAGAATGATAGATTAAACATTTGAAAACTGAGCTGAGTAGTGATGTCACATGCCTTTATTTCCCGCACTTGGGAGGCAGAGGCAGACAGATCTCTGTGAGCTTGAGGCCAGCCTGATTTACAGAGCTAGTCCAGGATATCCAGGGCTTACACAAAGAAACCCTGATTCGGAAAAAAAGGGAGAAAAACACTTGAAAAACTGAAAGTTTACCCTCAACACTACAAAAAGGGGGGGAGGGAATAAAAAACAGTTTAAAGCAGCACACCCCTATGAGAATACCTACTATAAGGAACCTATAACCAGGCAGTGGTGCCAACCTTTATCCCAGCACTTGGGAACAGAGACAGGCACGTAAGACTTACAGTGCTTTAAACTTAAAAGCTGCTTTAAAAGGCAGGCTGGAATTCAAAGTGGATGCCCTTTGTGATCTAAAAATAAAAACATTTTAACCTTGAATTTATATATAAAGAGAAAGGGAATAGAGATATATTTATTCACACATCCTAAAGTACATTAGTTTCAAATTTTCAAAGGATTTTTTAAAAATGGAAAGATAATACTTTTTCCGTTGCCAAAGGACCCCCCCTCCCCTCCAGTTAGGGCTGGAGCAGGTTTTGCTTTTATCTTTCTGGAAGAATAAAAGCATCCAGCTAAGGAATCTGGAGACCACTGGACAAGTGAAACATCCAAAGGAAAAGAACAGCTCATCAGGAGAAAATGTCCCAAGAAAAAGAGTAAATTGGTCTAATGATATCACCCACCTCCATCAGGGTAGTATTCCCCAAATCTTCCAAACACTTGTTTCTGCTGTCCTCTACAGATACAAGTGGAAATTGGGCCTTGTGGTTCCGATTCAATTAGAAATTTAAGCTGACTTGGGGTTGGAGTGTGGCTCTCTCCTCTAAAACTACATGCTTGTTAAAGGAAAATTCAAAATCTCTGTCTCATATCAGAAGAGTCACCTGGTATGGCACGGAGAAAAACAAAAAATAAGGGACTATTCTATTGCCACGAATCTCATAATCCTTTGGTTTCCATTTGACTCTAATTTTTTAAGGTGCAAATATTATCTCAAAAATCTATGAGAGTATAATGTCTATATGAACTTTATATTGTGATGTTAGTGGCCATACAGAATACTAACCAATTCTAGAAGTAAGCTTCATCTAGCTTCCTGTTTGTATTTTGGGTTTGAGTCTGAAGCAGATAACTAGGAATTAAGTTTGTGTACCTTGGATGTATTTAATAGATTATGGTCCTCTAACCTTTCAGAGATCTGTTGAATATTATATTTAAAATGTTTAAGTTTTCTACAATAAACTGTGACCGTTCCCAACAGTAACCTTTGAGGCCGCCAAGAAGATGATGGGGTCCTGCAATGAAGAATCCCCCTAAATTGTGGTAACACCACTAAGCTGAAAAACACCACCCAAAGATCAGCTTCGGGCTACACACTGCTCAAGACATTCAAATTGTTGAGTTCATGAGATGGGCGTAAACATTTTTACAGAACTTTGAACTCAAAAATACTTAATCCAAAGAATGCCAAATACAACTGGACATTGCGACAGAAATAGCTTCATTATTGTAAATAGTTTTACTGTGTTAGAGTTAAAACTCTTCCTTTTTATTTAGACAAAAAGAGGGAAATGTTGCAAGATATTTGATCACACTATGAACCCCGAGATTGTGTTATTTACTGGAAAAACCTGCTGCTAGCTGTGGTAAGGCTCAGCTCTAGCACATATCTTTAATCCAAGAGCTTTCTGTTTGACTATTATAAACAGGATTAAACAAAACCAACCATAGGTCAGGAGATTGAGAAAACAATCAGGGGGAAAAAACGTTGAGAGTAAGAGGAAGTCAGGAGAGAGAGAGAGAGAGAGAGAGAGAGAGAGAGAGAGAGAGAGAGAGAGAGAGAGAGAGAGAGAGAGAGAGAAAGTAGAGGGGAGGGACATTTTGTTGGAGGATGTTTGTTTGAGACAGCTAGGAGTAAGTTCTCTCTCTCTGGGATGACAGGAGCTGGGAAGCAGCTGGGTGCTTTCTCTGTCTCTATAAGCTAGCAGATTTTCACCCCAGAATCTGGCTCCTGAGGCTTTATTGACAAAATGGAAAGATAGAGTCTTTGTTAAAAACAGCAGCTACCTGTCATCAATTAGCCAATTAAGAAAGCCTAATTAAAAGCAGAAAGCAGAGAAAAGAATGTGACCACTCTGGGTAGAGATCCAAGAAAACCCCTTAAGCGGTCGGGTCCTGAAGTGAGAGCGAGGTTTAAATAGGGGGCCGAGGGTGTGCAGAGCTAAGCAGTCCTGGTCCAGGTGTGGTCCTGCCCCCCACTATCTGGCCTTCAGTCTAATCCTGTGAAGTGGCTGGCAAGTTAGAATTGTGTGAATTCACTTTCCAGAGATTTCCCCCTTTTGACTGGTGCCCTTTCCTTCTCCCTGAACGAAATTCCTGGAGAAATTCCCATTTCTTTGGGGTCCATTGCTTCAATAGACTGTGTCTGTTTAGAATATCTTCATTTCTGCTAGGCCAGTTACATTAACATGAGGGAGAATGATGGAGGAAGGTCATTGGCTAATAAAGGAACTGCCTTGGCCCATTTTATTGGTTAGAACATAGGTAGGTGGAGTAAACAGAACAAAACGCTGGGAGGAAGAGGAAGTGAGCTCAGACTCCATAGCTCTCCTCTCAGGAGCAGATGCCTCAGAGAGACGCCATGCCCCGCTCTCTGAGGCAGACGCACGCGATGAAGCAAGCAGCCAGGTTAGACATGCTGAATCATTCCCGGTAAGACGGGTGCTCACAGATTATTAGAGATGGGTTGATCAGGATGTGAGAATTAGCCTGTAAGGGCTAGAGCTAAAGGGCCAAGCAGTGTTTCAATGAATACAGTTTGTGTGTTGTTATTTCGGGCATAAGCTAGCCGAGCCGGCGGCTGGGGTATTGGGGACGCAGCCTCGCCGCCCATATTACTACAGGAGAAAGCAAGTTACAATCTCTTCTTCTTCGTTGTTACTAATGCCATCATGGGGGCCGTCCCTTTACTATCTCATTAAACCCCAGTGCCTTTCAAAGCCCAGCTCCTAATAGGAGCTATCCTATTGGAGCTAGAGTTTCAGTGAATGACCTTTGGACAAGCACAAGCAAACAGCCCATAATATTCACACACATACACATGCTTGTATTTGTTCTTATATTTCTATATATTGAAAAGTGAGTCCATACCAATATCCCTCACTACACAGGACTTTTTTGTTCTGTATCCTGTATTTTCTATTGCCATCTCCCCGGGAGACACTGGGCTCCCCATCTTTAGTTTGTTGGTCATTTGATGTGCACCTCACTCTGCGGCAATCTCCATTTTCTCAGTATCTGTTCCCTGCTCATTTTGCGTTGACCCTACTTTGCTATAGATTATTCACTGCTAATCATAAATCCCAGTTTAACAGGGTCACTCATATTTCATTTGCTAAATTCTAAGGCCTTACCTACCACCTCCAACCCCCAGGCCTCAGTCCCAGTTTTCCAGAAACAGGTGTTGATTTCTAGAAAGTTCCTCAGTCCGCTTCCAATTGGTCATCTGCATCCATCTCTGTTGCCTCCCCAGACTGCCAGCTTGCAACGCCAAGCCTCTGCTTCATTCGTTTCCTCCTTCTAAGATCCCACAGACGCTCACCCACATCACGGAACTCACCCAGTCCCACAGCAACTTCCATGGGGGTTCTTTTAGGAGGACCAGACTTGAATTCAGGTTGCCAGGACCTGAAGGCCTGCACAGGGCACCCACGCCCACCAGGGGGCAGTGTCCACACGTGCGAAGCGGCCCCAGGAGGCCCACATAGAGGAAGGCAGTGGCCAGTCCTTGTTAGGCAGTGCAGACACGCACATGGGCACGTGCTGGCCTTAGACCAGGCCAGGAACGTGCAGGACCCTGCGTGCACTCAGGTGCCAGACTCTCAGCAAGTCACCCTGACGTCCTGACCTCTGATGATGTCCCTGGCAGTCTGTGATCCTTTGCCCAGGACTGGAAGCTTAGTGGTTTGTTAGGGATGTTAAGGATCTCAGCCCATCAATGTGAGGTGCGGAGCCGATTGGGAAGGGAATAGTGGCGGATGGAGTCCTGTTTGCCTTCTGCTTCTCGAAGCAATGCTTTGATATGTAAACGTTTGTGCTAACAGTTTGTGGAAGTTTTACTTCAAAAGAGTCTGATTGTTAGGCACTAACGCATGCTTTGCCGCAATCTCTTCCATCTAGGAGAAGTCTGTAAAGGAAGTACCAGCCGCTTTAGAGGGTCTTCCACAGGGGACAAGTGCCACCACCCAGGGTCAGAGATCACGTAGATTTCTGTAGCAGTCACCTGCAGGGTGTTTTCTGGCACCACCAGGGAGATTGCCTTCTGGCCTGGCCTGCTTCTCCCCACTCTCTGGAGAAGTAGTTGCATTCAGGGTTGGTCTACAGTTGTCTGGCAACCCCATACAGTGTGTTTAGGACTAGGTGGGCACCAGCTGTAACCTGGGCTGAGGGCTGGTGTGTGGCTAGTGGCTCTGTGAGGAAGGAAGATTCTCTTCGATTGGATGTTAGAGGGAAATGGGGGTGAGGAGAGAGGATGCTATTTATTATTTCCCCGCCAGAGTCATATGACCCCGAGGATCAGGCCATACGGGCGAATTCCCAGTCAGGGAGGGAAGAACCGGCAGAACACGGCATTCAGGGCACGTGGCATGGCATGGCATGTCCTTGTCATAACCTCAGCTCTTCGGCTGCCCTATGATTCAGGTTCCAGGTCAGGTTTGCCCCAGGTTCACATGGGGACCATAATAATGGTGCACGTGCTGAGGCTGCCCCAGGGGAAAGGTCTGGAAAAGTCTGCCAGCTGCCCGTACCCACAGTTCTGTTTTCCACCCCATATGTCCTTCCCAGAGTGCATGCCAGCAGCTTGCGGAGGCTGTGGTTCTACAGGAAAGCCAGGGCCTGGGCCAGGAAAGTTGATTTTCTTCGCCTGAGACCAGAATCTGCTGAGGGTTGGCAACCGACTGGGAAACCTTTAGCTCCTCTGTGATTGTGGACTCCGGCAGCAGCCTCTGGGGAGGAGAGAAGTCCTTGCAGAGGGTAATACAGACTCACCATGTGGACGAGACCAAGTAAAGCAGGCGGGTTGCTGGGGAGGACGGGGCTGGGTCTTCCACAGTAATGCAAGGGATCACTGGAGATGCTTACTCAGAAAGAGGAGGCCGTGGCACAGGGTGGGAAGGCGGTGATAGTGGCAGAATTGATGGAATCTGGATGGGGACAGAGTAGCCCTTTTTCTGGATGAGAAGCCCAGTTGGTATAGGAACTGAGTTTTAAAGGGGAAATGGTGGTTCGTGGCCTGAAGTCTAAGATGATGGCCCAGAAGAGCAGATGCCATCTGGTGAGTGCAGAGGGCTCAGGACAAGCCAGGGGGATGCTGTCCATGGTCTCACTTCATCTTGAGGGAGAGGGGCTTTGCTGGAATGGGACCCGTGAGGACAGAAGTTCCTTTCAATTCAGTATCTGAAATAGAGGTCAACAGATTACTCTTAAAAATAAAAAAGGCTTGATTAATAACTTAGGTGCAAGAATATAGAACGTCTTAGTGACAGGAGCTCTAACTTCCTTCTTTATCTACTCTGGGGTCCTGAAAATGCTTGATGATGGGGAACAGTTTTGGAGGAATACTTTGGGTCACCTCATGCAAGGATCAAACTGAGGGGGCGGGGCCTTGGCCTGGGAAAGACAGGTGAATACTGACGGTTCCTTGTGCGGGCAATGCAGTCACAGGGTAATACAGACGGTGCTGGCTGCCCTGTGACTCCAGACGATGATCCAGGTGACACGAAGCAGGACCAGGCTGGGCCCATCCCATCTGAAACTCCAGAGAAGGTGCCCCTTGTGAATGAAAGAGGTCTAGGATGTTTTGGCCTTCAGGGGCTCTTGTTCAAAATGGTTACAAAGATGAGGGCTCAAGATGGGTCCAAGACAGCAGGAGTCAGCCGCTGGCCCCGGGCATGGCCTGAGTGTCCCAGGGCTAGGGCAGAGGAGCTGTGGCTGGAGGTGAGCTTTGGACTTTGAGTTTCAAGCTAGGACAGGACACGGTGAGCTCCTGGAGGTCAAAGGGCACAGAGGTGGGAGCAGGAGAGCCTGTGTGACATGGGGACGCAAACAGGGCTATAACACCAGCACTGTGTTGGCGGACACAGGGTGGAGAGTCTCTGAATGAAGGTTAAACTTAGCTTTTCATGTTAGCTTGGAAGAAGCGCCAACCTCTCGAGGGAAGAGCCAGATTTCCTGCGTGACAGAGGGCACAGAGGTGCTGGAAGTCACCCGACGGGACTGAAGAAACCAATATGGAGCACTGAGGGCTGGCAGGAGCATGTGGGGAAAGCAGACAAGAATGATGGGGTAGTCCCCCTAAGTGACAGCCATCTCCCCTGGCCACGGGCAAGCTGGCTGGATGACTTCTAACAACATTTGGTGACGGGAATTCTGGGTGACACCAGAGGCCAGATCCTAGGAAGCACTGGCACCACCTTGAACCATCTTGGACCGTGCACTATGGGGGAGTCAGCTGCCATGTCACAAGAGGGGGATGTGGCAAGAGCTAGGTGTCACCAACATTTCATTCAATCGAGTAAAGACAGTCACATGAGAAGGGGATCCTGTGACTCACGAAGCCATCGGATGACAGCCCTGCATGCATCCCGACTCAACCTCATGATAGAACTTCTTGAGCCTGGGGTTCCAGCCAAGCTGCTTCTGGGTTTCTGACCCTGAGAAACAGTGAGATGCTATTTGTTGTTTCTGAGCAGCTAAGTTTTTTTGGAGGGGGGAGGGTTGGGGAGTTGTTGCCCAGCAACAGATAGTGGATACAGATACCCAGGCATTTGTTGGGGCTGGAATTAAAATTTAGAAGTTGATAGCCTTTTGATAGCAAGTGACCGTGTAGGATGACGTGAGGAAAAAAGAAGCCACAGCAGGCTTTGAGGTCTGTCCCCTGGCGGCAGAGGATGACACTTTCAAATGACATTGGCTGTGGTCCTGTGGAGAGACGTCAGGGGATGGATGGATGGAAAAGCCCTGTGCAGCCGACTCTGTCAGGTTCTACACAGACTCCGTAGGAGTGACGTACTCGCTCTGCTCCTAGCTCAGGGCTGACGAATATCTTTTCGTGGGGAAAACAAAGCTCTGCTTCGATAATCCGAATATACTCCTATTTTTGTCTTCTGCTAAGAAACTGTAGTTCATACAGACGTCCCAAAGGCAGGAAGCCTCAGTTTAGTTCATAGCACTGGATCTCTTTGCCTCCTGTATCCCCTAGATGGGAGTGAACCTGGGAATGGGGTGCTATGTAGAACTCGGGGTGGGATTCCCACCATCGGCATTCTGCAACCCCTCCCCCCCACTACCTATTAGGCACATGCTGGGGACAATAACTCTCCTGGGCAGGGTTGTAAGAGGCTGGAGGTCTGCTAGGCCTGTGGTCAACCAACAGGGGCAGTTTCTCTGAGCCTCAGTTTCCTCAGATGTGGAGGGGGGACAAGGATTTCTCACCCGGCTGCTCTGTGGTTCTAGTGAGGGCCTGTGCTTTGCTTATACAGATGGAGCAAGGGAGAGAAGAACTGAAAACCTTCAGGCTGCCCAGGGTGGAGTCAGGCCCTGGAGATCCTGCACAAAATGAATCGTCTTCTCTGAGCGAATCCAAGGCAGCGGCTCTAAGCACCAGGGCTGCCAAACTCACAAGATCCTGGGCTCGCTGCCAGTCAGGATGTCCCCCTGGGTCTGATTTGCAGTGCAAATTGATGCTTAGTGCTTCCAAACTCTCGTAGCTCTCAAGTGCCCATTCTCCAGGCCCCAGTTCTGACCCCTGTTCTGGAAGCCCCTCCCTCATAATCTGTCTAATCTGACATTATAAGAAAGGAATGTTTGGGAACCAGAGAGTTGGGTGCAGAGAGCCTGAGCAAGCCCTGGAAGGTGATCTGTGACCTCTCCCAGCCATTTTCCCTCACAGAATCTTTAGGATGTTGTACATAGTTGGAGACTCCCCCTTACCTGGTTTGCCTGGGTCCTTTGGGCCCTCCAAAATTTCTTCTCCTCTGACCCTCCTATTGCCTTTTAAAAAAAAATATTCTGCTCATATGGCCATTGGCAGGCTAATTCCCATAATGCATTTGGCCATGAACCCTATCTTCTACTGTGGTCTGTGATCCCAGGCTTCTCCCCCTCCAGCTGGTAGACCCCTTCCATATACACATCCCACTCTCAGTCCTTCCAGGGTGGACAAAGAGCTCTCAGAAGAGGACTCGGCAAGCCCCCAGCTCTGGCCATTCCCGACCCTACACCGGGCTCCGTCCCATGCCATTGGCCTCTCCAGCTGTGGACTTGTTCTGAGGTTTGGAAGCGGCAGAGAGTTTCCCCTTGACCCTGTACTTTCTTTCCCACTTCTCTTTACTTGAACCCATTTGTAAGCAAAATACCATTTGGGGTGTTGTGTTTATTTTTTCCTTGTTCCACGGGAAATTACTCGGAATGTATAAGTATGTGTTTTCCTTAGAAAATAGATTCCTTTACATTTTGGGTTTGTGGTTCCTAGGGCAAGCGGGTCTTCAGAGATGAAGGTTGACAAGAGAACTCATATCCGGAGGCCCTTCAGCTTCAGAATGGCGCTCTTCTTTGGGACTCGCCATCCCCTGGGAACCTCTGAGCTTCTTGAAACCCCAAGACTGCAGCCTGGGCTAGCCAGACATCTCTCAACATATTTTCCCTGGTTTTCCAAGCTCCTGACATGTCTCGACATACTCTCCCAGGTTCTCAAAGCTCCACGTGGGGAGACAAGGGCATTGGGAGATTCTTGCTGGTCCAGGAGGGCTGTCCGAGGTTCTTTAGAAAGGTCTGAGGACCTGTGATCCCATTCAGCCTTGGCCTCTTGGTATCTGAAGATAAACATACAGACTCCACAAGCTCTCGGTGCAGAGGGCTGCCCTGAAGTTTGAGGAGCTTCACACACGCCAGAAATAAGCATGCATGCGGGTGCTGGTGGTGCGCGTCTTCAATCCCAGCACTAGGGAGGCAGAGGCAGGTGGATCTTTGAGTTCAAGGCCAGTCTGGTCCACAGGATGAGTTCCAGGACAGCCAGGGTTACACAGAGAAACCCTGTCTTGAAAAACCAAACCAAACAAGTAGAAGTAAGCACAGCAGACCTTTCTTCTGGTCAACTCATTTCAGCCACTTCCTCTTAGTGCACAAAGGAAGAGAGAGACAGGAGTGGACACTGGCTTCTTTACATCTCACCCATCAGAGAGAAGGATCTGGTGGGGTCCTTGAGCCCCTCTCTCCCACCTCACCCATCCCTCTCTGATTAAACATCCATTCACAGCAGAATCGTCCACAAGAATCAGGAGGTGACAGACATCAGACAGCTGCAAATACATCTGTCATATTTCCAAATAAGCGGCATAGGCTTCAGCCTTCAAAAGGATGGACATGTGTTGCCTCATGAACGAATAAGCCTTGAACACAGTCTGCAGAACGAAGTAAACCCAGACATGAAGGGATGAGTGTTTGTTGCCACATTCAGTACCTAGAGCAGTCAAATCCAGAGGTGGAACATAGAATGGTGATTGCCAGGGGCTGAAGGGACTCTGGGAGGATGGAGGCTGTTTAATGGGTGGAGTACTTCAGTTTCGAAAGTATAGAAAGTTCTACAGATGGGAGGCAGTGGTGATGTTTGCAGAGGTATTCGGATCACCTTAATCTCACTTAAAAATGACGACAATGATAATTTTCATGACACATTTATATTGTAATATTGTAATCACTAGAAAAAGGTAGATCTATGTGAAACACATCCATGGTAACAATGGATCTACAAGCATCATACCCATATTAAAGGGCTTACCCAAGGTGCCTGAAGGGATGATTGGTTCCCAGGGGTTACCCCAGGAGTAGAAGCAGCATGTGGAAGCCCTGGGAGTCCATGGAAAGAAGGGTAGTGATGTTGGAGCTGGGCTTTGAAGGATGAGTAAGAGTTTGCTGTTCAGAATCATGGACAGGTCAAGTCAAGGCTCAGAAAGTCGAGGCACTCCAGTTCCCCCACTGTGGCGGATGCTGTAATTTCCAACACGTCGGCAGCCCCTAGGCTGTCTGCATTCATGCAGAATGCTTAGTCACCCCACCTGTTAGCAAGGCCGCGCATGCGCCATCAGCATTCAGGCAAACTGCGTAGCCACTCTAGGGCCTTTATGCGCATGTGCTGTGTAGCCATGTAACCTGTTCTTATGCATGGTGTGGCTGTAAGCCCCTATACGCATGCGCTGAACTACCTTTAAAAAAACATATGTGTTTCAAAACTACAGAGAAACCCTGTCTAGAGAGAAAAGAAAGCAGACTTGCCCGTCCCACGATCTGTTTCACCACGTTTCTCCCAACAGGCCCCGTGTACCCTCTTTTTTCCTCATGCCGCTCTTTATTAATAAAGCCCTTATAGTGGGTTTTGTTGTATATCTCGTCCATTCTCACGCATGATAGTATCAGCTGAGCCGCAAGAACCTGGGCCCAGCAGTAGGGGTGATTTGGGAAAGCAAGACCTTGCGGATGACGTCGCCAAGCTTCTGGGGCCCATGCCGAAGGTCTCAAGACTGTGGACCACAGCTGAAGTGTAAACCTCTCCTGCTTCATCATATCCAAGAACAATATCACTCTGGGCTGAAAGGGTTGTGTTTTCTTAAAATGGGACAATTTCAGGTTCCAGGATCAGGTGCTGTGATGTTTGGAAGAGGGGTCATCCAAGTCCTTATTCTTTCATATCCTTAAGGTGGTCATGAGTTCCAAGTGCCTTGCAGCTGGAGACCTTTGCCCTTCTGGGTCCTGTAGTATCCTGTTCTGCTTTCGCTAGGTCTCTCAGGGCTGCCTCTTCCAGGAAGTCCTCCTGGCCTAAGCTCAGGCCATTCAGTGGGTCACTCACCTGCCATGTGCTAAGCCCTCTTCCTCATAGGGAAGGAGGCCATGGTGACTTCAGGCCTATACTCTGGGACCAGACAAGCTGCCTTGCTCAAACCCCAACTCTACTACTTAGCAATGATGAGAGCCTGGATGCAGAGCAGGTCATCTGTGCCTCAGTTTCCTCATCTGCAAAGTGGGGGAATACTGCTCCGAGCTGACAACGACTCCTGCCCTCTGTGTTGTGCTTTGTGCTTATACAGCTATGTCCGGCCACTGGAGGGACTGTGTGCAGACTGGGTCCTGGGTGACGTCAGGGACAGCTAATGAGTTCTGAGCTCACTCATGTACAGGCCGCGCAGGAGGCTCAGCGCAGGTCAGTGTGGCTACGGGAAGGATGTGTGATTGGCTCTGGAATGAAGCTTGCCTGGAAACTCCTGATTGGCCTTTTCATTGCTTAAAGGAGTCTCGTCTGGAAGCCTTCCTGGGGAAGCTGTACACTTACAGAGGCCAAGGTGGGCAGGAGCAGCTTCCATGTTCCAGAGAAGCATAACAGTTTCACATCCTGATCAACTTGAAGGCAAAACTCTTATTTCCTGTATCAATGTGGATGTACGGTTGGGGGTTTGAATCACCCATGTTGCCTGAAAGACCTTGGGTCATTTGAGCGCTTCCAGGGTGGAGCACAGGCAGCAAAAGGCCCTGCTCACTTGAGACCCCTTCCTGAAGCTTCAGTGGCCTCTACATGGGGCTAGGCAGCGCTGGTTGGTAGAGGCCTCCTTGACCCATGGCTTTTAGAGTAAAGAAGTGAGGGGCCATTTAGTTACTGGGGACAAAGCTTGGAGCCCCAGGGCTTTTGTACAATGAGTGCTTCAGCTATTGGGGTCCCAGGTGCTTAAAACTACAGGTAGACCAGGACGCCTGGGGGGTGGGTGTGGGGAAGCCATGGCGCCATTCTTATTCCTGACCCTCCCTTCTGTTTTCACTTGCTGTGTGTCCTACTAAAATTTCCTTCCCAGGCAAAGTTTCCATCTCTGGGCTTGGCCCCAAAGTGAAATTCTTTGGAAACTCTCAGCTGTGTTCACTTAGCTATTGTTGAGGGGGGAGAAGGTGGATGGGGTGGGCGGGTGGGATTTGGTTTCTGCTTCTGTTTGGTACCTGAAATGTAAATCTAGGGAGACCCAAAACTTTCTCCTTGGCCGCTCGGGTACTCAGCTGGGGTAAGGTAGGCAGGTGATACCGTGGGAACAGCTGAAGGCTGGTGACTGGTACCCCATCAGATCCTAGTCATGACTGGGCTGAGTCCCGCGGCCAACTTCCTTATCTCCGCGGAACCTGCAAGCTTGCTTTTTGGGAGAAACGAACCCTTTCAAGTTCTGTATGTGCACCCCACGGGCTGACTGGCTGCTGCCTTGACGGCAGGATGTGACTTTCATTTGAAACAAGCATAGCTTTCCTACGTGTGTGGCAGTCATTAGAAGGTTCTAGCTTCTACAGATGCCTATTCAGGCTCTTTCAGCCTCCAAATTATAATGGACCACATGGCCGGACCACAGACCTCTCAGTGTGGCGTGATGGAAATCAGGCAGCTGGCCCAGAAGGAATGAGCCTCGCTCCGGTCACCCTTCCACTCTGGACTGCTTGGTTTTGCTTGTGTTCTTCGTCAGGGATGAGCGGGTTGGACGAAGGCTATGATGGTTAAGCCTCACATGTTGTTTGGTTTGGGAAATTAAAAACAAAGCATTTCATTGATTTTGGTCCCATCAATTTTTTTTTTCAGGAAATCAGGTTGTTGGTCTGAATGTAGCTGACTTTTTTTTTTTTAAAAAAAAGAACATGAAAGAATAAATTTAAAAAAGATCTAATAATTAAAAAAAAGATTTTCAAACTGATCTGTGTAGTTCCTGTAGAACGACTGTCTGTGGGTTGATACTCTGGGGTGCAAGTTACTGAGTGGGGATGACAGGAGAGAAATTGGGATTCTTAGCCCTAGAAAGTTCCATGGCTGGGACACCATTTCTAAGTCACTAAAATATGATGGGTGAAGGCTTTTAAAGTTCTTCCCTAGAGACCCCAAAACAAGAGGGCCCCCAGTGACCTTGGGATTTGCTAGCAGAAAGAAGGCAAAGGGTGTGTCAGTGTGAAGGGAAGAAGACCCGACCCGTGTGGCGAGTGCACACCTGAGCTTAGACTGTAGACCCCTCCACTGCAGAGAGGACTGTCGTGGTTTAGCTCTGGTCTCCCCACCTGTGCCTTTCTCTCCGTTCTTGCATGGACAGTCAGTTGCTGGGATTATTCCAGGGTCCCTTGCCCAGGGCCTTTTATGCCTTCCAGTCCTTAGGTCCTGTCCAGTTTCTGTTCTCTAGCCTGCCCCCCACCCCCCACCCTGTACTTCATCCTCAATGGTCTTGTTTTCTTGTCAACAAACATGAGCTTCACTTTGATAACAGAATGACAGATTTGGGGGACAGACCAAGGGCGACTGATATTCTGGGGTGGCAGGTACATCACATCTGTCCAGTGGGTACCTTTTTGGCTGCCCCTCACTGATAACTAAGCAGCCAGTGTGGGCTGGACTCCAGGTAGGGAAACCAAGTGTCAAGGTTTAAATCCACCTTTGGAGAGATGGGAAGTAGCCATTGGAATCGAGTTTGGTCTGGCTTCAAGGCTCGTTCGTGTCTTTCCCAGCTTATTAAGCCATGTCCCATGACTTGTTGCTGTGAGCAGTCTCCATGTCTGCCATGACCTCCCAATGATTTCAGTCGGGCCTTAGGCTCTTTGTCCTAGCGATCCCTTCCTTTGTAGAAAAGGGACACATTAGTTATTGTTTTTTAAATTATATTCACAAATTCTTTTGATTTGAAAAGATATTAAAATAAATAAATATGTATGACTTTTGCATTTTTGAGGGTCCTGAAAACAGTATGGTTCTTAGGCCGGATATATGTGCTTAATGGCAGAGCAAGCTCCACTTTCTCTATCAGAAGCTCTGAGTCTCTTCTGGAGTCCTCTGTACCCAAAAGTCACAGCCCATGTCCTCCCAACCTCTCAGCTCTGACATTTGGGAGACCAGGCTAGCCACCACCCTTGCTCCTGCCTCCCCCCCCAGCTCTCAGTCTCAATAGGAATTTGGCATTCGAAAGACGTACCCACCCAGATATTATAAAGTCATTTTGGGCTCCCTCGCCACCAGATGCAAACTCGTTGACCCTTCCTGTCTTGGGATTGGCTCTTTAAACTCTGTAGGGACCTGGGTTGCTTGTGCTTTCTCTGGGAGGAGGGTAGAGGCTGCTCTGGCAAGCTGTATGTATGAAGTAGTGTGCCTCAGGGTCTAAATGGGAAAGGATTGCCTTTCTCCAAGCTCAGCCTGGCGTTGGTCAGGTTAGGCCATGGCGGGAGGCTCCCACAGTGTAGAGCTAAGTGCTAAAGGGTTGCTAGTCAAACTTCAACTTGTGGCTCTCCCATTGTAGCCATGTAGAAGAATGGCTTCTAAGCTGGCCCTTGAGATTCTCATAGCCCTCTGTGCTAGAGCAAGGCAAACTGTCCCTTTCCTGGTCACTCCTCTGCTCCTTGCACTCCCAACCCCATTCAGACCTGGAGCTTCCACACCTGCCTGAGGTGCTAGTTCACCCAATAACTCATGAAGCCTCGTGGGTATTCAGGACATGGGGTGTGGGTCCAGAAGGAAGAATGAATGTTGGCTGTCATCTTGCCATGGTCCCAGGAAACTCTTGCTCTGTGAAGAGTGAAGAGGCCAAAGGAAGCAGAAAACAGCCCAGTTCAAGGACTCTCTTGTCAGGCTCCAAGGGCCACGCTGTCCTCAGCATCCCCAGAGGACACCTGCTGTTCGTATATTTTAGCTTTCTAACTCTGGTTATAAGGGCTTTATATTTTAAAGGATCGGGCTATTAAGGCACATGGTTGTGGTGGCCCTCTGTCACATGACTGACTCACAAGTTGGAAAGGAACAGAATGTGCCATCAAAACCATTTGTGAGTAAATTGAAGTTATGTAAAGCAAGCTGGAAAATAGATGGATCCCTGAAGTACAATAAGCTGATATCGATAGCAGGAGGAAAGCATCAATAATTTCCTCTTCAAAGTCCCGGGAAGACTTTTGTTGTGCTCTGCTCACAGAAGCCAGGCTCTGTATGACTAACTCAGCGAGTTCCCCACCAGCTCTGTGTGAGTGGAGGGAAATGCCACATGGGCTGAGGGCTGAAAGCCGTTACTTTGTAGTCCAGGCTGGACTGATCCAAGTTGGGGTAGTCTCCTAATTGTCATTCTGACACGCCCATCATCAGCTTACACTTCAAGTCCTCCGGCACCTCCCTCAAATGGAGAACACATCAGACATCATGATGGGCTATTCCCCTAGAGAACTTGCTTTCCTGTCTCCCAAACCAAAGAACTCAGTCCGAGTCTCCATGCTAGGCACAGGAGTGAGCTGGCAAATCAGACAAGAGTGACTTTTGCAATCATGATGGGTCTAAAACACATTTTCTTCTTTTAAATTTAAACAGTAAGGAAATAGTGTATGCTGTCTATTGAAAAATCAGGATGTAAGAATGTCTTCTATTTTGGTCCTTCAGATTCTCACGGAGCTCTGCGCTAGGATACCCTAAGGCTGGGAAAACTATCCCCAGTTATTACCAGATCACCAGTCCTCCCTGTGTTCCTCATGTCACAGCCCAGCTCACCGCCTCTGGAGCCTTGGGACATGTGTGTCTGTTTGTGGGATGTCACAGCCCAGCTCAACTGCCGTAGTCTTGGGACATGTGTGTCTGTTTGTGGGATGTCACAGCCCAGCTCAACTGCTGAAGTCTTGGGACATGTGTGTGTTTGTGGGATGTCACAGCCCAGCTCACACTGCCGAAGTCTTGGGACATGTGTGTCTGTTTCTGGGATATCACAGCCCAGCTCACACTGCTGAAGTCTTGGGACATGTGTGTCTGTCTGTGGGATGTCACAGCCCAGCTCACACTGCCGAAGTCTTGGGGAATGTGTGTCTGTTTGTGGGATGTCACAGCCCAGCTCAACTGCCGTAGTCTTGGGACATGTGTGTCTGTTTGTGGGAGGTTTGCTGCACTCATGGAGGGATACACACTCAGGGACTTTAAATTTAAACACAATGAAAGCTTTTTGTTTCTCTTTTAGTTTGTTTTGTTTTGAGCCCAGTTCTCTTAGCAGTTCTGAAACGGAAGTTTCTAAGTCCACTGTATCAATAGGCAAGTGTCTACGGGGACAAATCCCTTAAGTAGCTAAGAGTCTAGGAGCTTCTACGCATCACACCAGGTGAGGGTGGGGAGGGACGGCCACAGACTTGGCTACCAGTGCACCCTGTCCATTGGAAACGTCAAAGACAACATGGTTTCCTGACCTCTTGAACAGCAGAGTTGGTCTAGGCAGTCTCCACCCTGAAATTCCATGATGGGCATTTTACAGACAGAAGGTATGAAGTCCAAGCAGACCCCGAGTGACTTCCCGGGCTCACCTTGGTTTTTTACCTTGAGCTGTCTTTGGATCAGAGGTTCTAGCCTCTCTGCCAGCTACTGTCCTTGACTCATCCAAGCTTCCCGTCATCTTCCAACTGCCTCGGAAGCTGTAACTGGTTCCCAGCTGCTACGGCCGCTGCCACTTTCAAGACCCCTCTGGTTGGAGAACCAAACCCAAGACTCTAGTTTCTCCATCTGCTTTAGCCCTTGGCAGGCCACGGGGTACGTCTAGATCCTACCAGATGGATGTACTCATTGCACAAATACGTGTGACTGGACCAGAGCACCACACATTCTTCTGACTTGAGGAGGGAAGATTCCAAGGCCCCTTACTGCATAGAGCTTACATGCAAATGCAGAGGGAGAAGAGAGAAACATACACACATGTGTATGTTCACATGTACTCGATGCACACACACCTGTGTACTTTGATGCTAGGGATGGTGTAAAAAATATGAAAGACGTTACGGGCAAGCACCTGGGCAGAAGAAGAGTTGAAGCTTGGGTAGTTAGGAAGGCTCTTCTAAAGGGAAAGACGTCAAACACAGCTCTGCAAACAGCGGGGATATGAGCCCCTTCATCTGGGGAAAACGGACTTACAGAGAAGGAGATGCTAGAGCAAAGGCCCTGAGGGAGGGTGCTGGCAGGGATCCAGGAACAAAAGGACCAGAGCTCCTGGAACAGTGTGAGTGAAGGGGAGAAGGGAAGCTGTAAGGTTGCCAGGGTGCAGAGATCAAACCATGTAAGCCCCCACGAGCAAGGAATTTAAGTGTGATGGAAATCTTCGAGAGCATTAAACACGGGGAAAATCCAGTCTGAATACTAGAATTCTCTACTATGCATAGACGAGACAAACGTAAAGGAAACCAGGGTCCCCTCAGCACTCAGGGACAGTGGGGGGCGAGGCTGATGGTGCAGAAGGTAGAAGTGCTTGGGTCCAGGACCTATGGATGCAGCATGGACCGGGTGTTAGTATCTGAAATGGTTCCCAGCACGGGGTATGGGGGTAAAGGGCAAGAATGTGAACAGAGCTCTGTCAGTAAAGGTGGAGAGCAGGGATAGCTGGCCAGCCTGGTATCACTCCAGCAAGGCCACCTCAAAGGTCTGCAGTTTACACCCTTGCTGTGCTTGCCCAGGCCGTCCTCACCATGCACGGTCCTTTTATGACTTCAATATTGACTCCCACTCCCAAACCTACTCTTGACGGCAATTCCTTTCTTCTTGGCTCAGTACTCTACTTTTGGGACTTGTCCCTCCTATCCTGTTGCTTTAACATCTGTCGGCCTCTCTTCACTCCTTAATCTTACCGCCACCGCCATTTCTTTCTTGACTATTCCTGGTCCTTTCTTGAGAATGAGTTCTGAGTTCCAGCATCATATTGATAGCTCCTTCTGTGGTGACCTTGGCAGACTGGATTCCAGAGGCTCCCACATCCCTCCAGCGTGGTGTCTGATGAATCCAGAAGTGCCTTGTGCACCCCTCATGTAGCATCCCCCCATTACTTTTCTGCCTTCATGAGGGGTTGCTTTTAGCTGTCAAGTGATGCAATACCCAGCACGGGAGTGGGGAATAATCCTGCCTTGGGTGAAGGTTTGGACATATGAGAGACAGGAGACAAGAGGGGGGATACAGTAGACAGGTTGCCCCCCTTTTTCTATTGAATGGACTGTTTTCAGAGAACTGTGGGTGATTACGTCAGGGTGTGTGAAGATAGCTGGCATGCAAGAGAACCAGGCTGGGCCCTTAGTGAGACCTTGGACCACTCCATTGTGCATCCCTGTGCTGGCTTCCCTCAGTTTGAAGTAAGCTGCTTTCCTTATTTCCTTCACTCTCTTTGCCTGGAGATCATTCTCCCAACAAGCCTTGCCACTTAAGGCACGCGTGCGGTGGCGGGGGTATTGTCATAGGCTGTCTTCCGCCACTGGATGATGCCCTGCCAGTTCACCATCTGGTCCTCGGCCATGGAGTTAGGGACATGACTCAAGCCAGTCCATAGAAACCTTTTCTTAGTATCTTTTTTGATAGAACTAGAGGGAAAAGAAGTTGTTTCCATTTGGCATTGAGCCTGAAGGCAGGATCCTGAGAGTCCCTGGGTTGTTTTCCACGGGCCATGCGGCGGGGGTGGGGGGAACCTGTCTAGTGGAAGGGCGCTGGCTGCAGAGAGAAGCAGCAATGAGCAATATAGAATATTCTGTTTTCTGTTGATCCCGGGATCAGCTGCACCCCTCCTCTGCCTGTATCTTCTTTCTGTGAGGCACTGGACCCCTGGCTGGTTTGAATGGGATGTCTGTTTCTGGCTGGGTTAGTTAAGGTCCATACCAAAGGCAGATATCACTGTTGTGTATGCCATGTGGAGAGTTGAGCACAGGGAGACAGCCAAACAATCCAAATAGGAATGAATGATAAAGAAGCTTCTAACATTCCTACATAGGGCTAGAGGGGCAACCAGGGAGGTGGCATCATTGGCAACCAGGATGGGGACACTTGGCAGAAGTTGAAACCATGGCTGGCCTATGTCCTGGGAGCTACCTGAGGAGCTGCCCGGAGCAAAATGACAGGCAGAAGCAGTGCACTCTCTTTCCTTCAGCTTTCTATCCTATTGCCTACCACTCAGAGTTGTCCTGATGACATATCGCAAAGCAGCCTGGGTAATGTAGTCTTCTGCAGCATGAAGCAAGGTAGCCAGGAGCCAGAGAGCACAGAGGACTCAGGCCCATGACTAGCAAAGACTCTGGTTTGTTCCACTGATTCTACTTTTGATTGCAAACCCAGGGAGCCAAGTCCTGCCCATGAACCTCTGAACCCTTATCTGCAGGCCAAGCCTTGAAAGTGCTTCACGGAGGACCAGGACATTAGCGATCATGTTGACTGTTTCCAAGTCCCTGAGAAATCTCTCTCCCTTGTAAGATGAATTGATTCTCTTAGTATGTGTTTTCATGTCATTATACCACTTGGGGAATCCACAGGAAACTGAATTTATTACTTAGATTCATGGGAACCACAGAGAGAAGCAGGTACAGCCCCAGACTTTATGTCAATAATCTGATTCCAGATTGCCCTACTAGGGGTCCACAGAATTCCAACTGAAAGACTGACCAGAGCCCAGCACTGACCTCAGACATGAGTGCTGGGCCAACTGTCTTCACTGTCTAATTCAAATTTGTATTGCCTGGTCACCCTAGGGAGACCTATAACAGGGTGTCCTGTTATCCAGAAGACAATAGGAGACTTTCAAATAAAGGAAGAATACTCTCTGAGTTTGAATAGAAAGTGGCCTTGCTGAGTTGTGGTGATGTGGCAGAGGAGGGGCAGGGAGGGCTCATGTGAGGATTGACAGATTCCAGAGTGACCGGGGTGGCTTGCTGGAGTCTGGCCTGGTGGTGGGGTTTGAGGTCCAGCAGAGCAGGGCAAAGAAGTTCCTGGGAACCTAATAGGGACAATTTGGGGTTTTGCAAAATTTTGCCACCAGGATTATCATACATATGTTGGGACATGCAGCTCTCTATACATCTATATTTTCAAGAAAATCAAAGGTTCTCTGAACAAACCACATGGGATTGGATGGACTCGGGCGCCTATCCCAAAGCCCCCACTTTCTGGCTCTGTAGGAGCCTGTGGTGACCCCTCCGGCGGGAGGCTGGTTGCTGGATCAGCTTTTGGCTCTTGCCGAAGACTGGTGCTGAGGTAGGCAGGCAGCCTGCTGGGCTGGGGCCTCAGTTTGACTTCCTGTAAAACAGGAGGAGGGCAGGGGTGGTTGGGTGATTCAAGATGAGATGAAATTTTAACATGAAATATTTGTTGAATTGAACCACCATCTCTCTATGGCAGGTCTCAGGATGGAAGTCTCTATAGGAATGATCCAGGTGAGACAAAGTTGTTAGGAACTGGTCCTGATTCAGTAGCTGTCCTTATGAAAAGGGGGAAATTCAGGCACACAAACACTTGGAAGATAGGCCAAGTGGAGATGATCTCTCTAAACAAGGAGACAAGGTGGGCACAGATTCTTCCCTTCACAGTTTTGGAATGAACCAACCTTGTGAACCCCTTAAAATGTGCAATTCTTCTGCTTTTGGATGTGTATGTGGTATACGTGTGTGTATGTGTTTGTGTGTGCACACGTGTTTATATGTGGTATACGTGTGTGTATGTGTTTGTGTGTGCACACGTGTGTATGTGGTATATGTAAGCGTATGTGTTTGTGTGTGCACATGTGTGTGTATGTGGTATACATGTGTGTATGTGTTTGTGTGTGCACATGTATGTGGAAGCCAGAGTCCAATGTCAAGAATCTTCTATTGCTTTCCACCTTATTTGGAACCTAGAACTTGCTGACTGTCTAGACCAGCTGCCCTTTAGTCTCTGCCTCCCCAGCGCATGCTGATGTGTCTAGCTTTTGTTTTAAAACGTGGACTGAACTCAGGTTCTCATGCTTTCATGCCAAGCCCTTTACCGACTGAGCCATCTTCCTTCTTTGGTTTTTTATTTTTTCTGCCTTCCTGCTTCTGGCACACTGATGAAGAGGTGGAAGACAGTGAGCGCTCTTAGTCGGCTGTCTTTTCTCACTGTGGAGGGGTCAGGAGAACCCTGCTCACCCTCTGTGCCCCCACCCCACCCCTGCATCCTAAGGCGTGGCTCTGAATTTTGCATTGTTCCCACACAACACACTTATTGTCACCCGGGGGGCCTTCAACTTTTCGAGTTTCTGTCTTGTTCCAGAGAAAAAGGGAAGATGTTCATGGTGTCAAGGTGAGCCTTGGAAGATACCTCCAAGGCAGGGAGGGAGAGGAAGTGAGGGGGATGGTCAAGAGAGAGGGATTTTTTTTTTTTAAAAAAAAACTATTTCTTTCTCATAAATTTTGCTGGGAAGTGATCCTTGCGAACATGGCTGTTCTATTTGAAGACTGAGCCGAGGGGACCCAAACCTGGCTACACTCAATTCCTTGAATAACTGCAATTTTCATCTCTCTTTTATGTGAATACCCGATGGTGGTGGCCATGGTGGTGGCAGCGGGCTACCCTGTTCATATAGGTTTTACTTAGATACAATAATGTGAATAGAATTGAATATCCCAGGATTCCCCTCCCCTCATCATCTTTGGAACTACATTCCTATCACACCTCCTAATCAGAATCTCCAATGTTAGGGCCCAGGAGTCTGTATTCTCTGCACACTTTCTGGGTGGTTCTCTGCATCCAGAGGAGCAGGGTCACCGGCAGGTGGAGCCCACGCAGCTGCTGAGGTCAGTGACAGGCCCTGCTTCATGCTCCAAGCTGTCTGACACTTGGCCTGCCCTTTATTCTAGGGAGTGTGGTGTCCCTGTTGGCCTTCTAGTGCTAGTCTTGGAGATGAGCTGAGGCCAAAGGGAAGCTGGGGCCTGAAGGGGACTCATGACCCAGGGGACCACTTGTGGCTGGAGCTGAGTGAGCATTTGTGGAAAAGGGGAAGGCAGACGGGCGAGAGAGAGGTCTCAGGCAGTGGCTCCCAAGGGAGAGCATAGAGAGCATGGAGGGCATCTTGCTGCTAGATCCAGGGATGAAAGAAGCCCCCTCCCCACTGGCTTCTAAGACAAAATTCGCAACTTCTTTCTCACATCCTTTCCCATTAGCTGTGTTTTCGAGCTCTGCTCCTCCTTCCTCAGTTATGATCCAGGCGAACCACCTTGTACCCCATTTTCCACCTTCACAGAATGTACCTACCACGATCTTTCTAACGCCATGTGATAATGTTGCTACTTGAACAGAATGCAATTAACGCTCATTTGAGAACTCAGAAGTTACATGTCTCATCTTTTGTGTCAAGAATGACTATCATCTCTTGTCACACAATCCTGAGTCCCACCCTTCTGTCCTGGGCCAGAACTAATCATATTATAATTTTACCTCTTCCCAAAGATCCCATTATGGTCTCCTTCAAATTGACTTACTTGCTTCCAGACTGTGAATTCCAGGAAGACTGGATAAGCATTTCCCCAAAGGCTGACTCTCCAGTCTCTGTCCCATGCTAGTGATGGACAAATGCATTTTGCACCAATGAGCTAAGACTCTGGGCAGAGGGTAGCCTTCCCCTACCCACAGTGGCCCAGGCCGTGGAGCAGTACTTGGCATGAGCCCAGGTGTGGATGGAGAGGCTCCATGTCGCCCTGGACCTGCGGGAGACCCTGCCTCTAGCCCAATCCCTCCTATACAACATGTCTTCTTCTGTTTCGACCAGCTCCCTAGGGCCAGCCTCCTCCTTCATCCCAGGCAGTTGTGACTTGAAGGGAGCAGACTTGGGTGCCTGCTTCAGAAGGGAAACATATAATTCAGGTCATGTCCGGTGCCATTTGGAAGGAAGATCAGCTTTCCCTAAGTGGAAACAGTGTGCTCTGAAAGTAATTATGGGTCGAAAAGCATGTTCTGGAGAAGAGCCCAGCATTTTAAAGCAAAGGTTACCCTTCCTGCCTGGTGGACAACACAGGAAAGACAAAGTCAACCCCATTTCACCCCAGCTGTAGCCTCAGTGGGCCTGCAACCTCCAGGCACGACAGGCCAGATTATTGGCTATGGTGCCCCATACCTTGTCCCAGACCTTGGTTTCCAACCGGCTCCTTAGGTCACACCTTTCCATGCTGAGACCTGAGACAATAGATACAGGTCCCTAGTTATATAGAGGCTTCAACTATTATTTTACATTTAGTTTCTTTTATACTGTACAGTAGTTGAAATGGATGTTCCCGGACAGTTGCATGTTGATGCAGTTTTAAACATCAGTTCTTTGGTAACAAACAAACAAACAAACAGAGAAAACAAAAACAGCAAAACAGCCAGGTGTGGTGGCGCACCCCATTTCAGCATTTGGGAGGCAAAGGTAGGTGGAGTTTGAGACAGCCTGGTCGGCATAGTACCAGGCCAGCCAGAGCTACATAGTGAGACTCTGTCCCACAGCACCCCCCCCCCCGCCACAGCCCTGCAAAAACCCAACTCCCTATGTGCCGAATAGTTTTATGTCAACCTGACAAAAACTAAAGTTATCGGAGAGGAGGGGACCTCAATGAAGAAAATGCCTCCATAAGACAGGGTTGTAGGTAAATCTGTATGGTATTTTCTAAGTCAGTGATTGATTGTGGAGGGAATAGCCCAGGGTTGGTGGTGCCATTTCTTGGCTAGTGTTCCTGGGTTCTGTATGAAAGCAGGCTAAGCAACCCAATAAGCAGTACCCCTCCATGGTGTCTGCATCAGCTCCTGTCTCCAGGTTCCTGCTCTCTTCGAGTTCCTGTCCTGACTTCCTTCAGTGATTAAAAATGATACAAGAGTGTAAGGCAAATAAACCCTTTCCTTTATGACTTACTTTCTGGTCATGGTCATTTGCTCTCCAAGATCACAGCAGTAGTAACTGTAACGAGAACACCTCGCAGCCCACAGTTAGTGTCTATTGATTTCTTCGGTGCGAGTATTTCCACCATGGCCAATTCCAAGCTACAGTGTGATACTGTCAGGAGCCATTTCCCCCGAAAAATCATTGCAGGAACCATTGCCCTGAGGAGTTTGCAGAGAGCTCCACACCTTAACAGTATTTAGAATTGTTTTATTGGCAGAGCCTGTCCCACACCCAATTATCTGTTAATAGAGAGCTATCTGTTAGCGGAACCCGCCCCACACTCCAACTATCTAGAGAACTAGGTGTGCCAACTTGCGACTTCCTGACCAAGGAATCGTGACCTGACCGATTGTAACCTCCTGGCCAAGGACCTCACGGCTGGCTGGAACCACCGCTGCAAGATTCTTTCCTGCCCATGCCCCTGCCCCCCCCAAATTCCTCATCCAGGATCTATATAAGCTGTAACCATGACTCTAATAATCGGAGGCTTTGACAAGAACTCTCTGCTTGGCCTCCTTCCTCTTTCCCGCCCATATCTTTCAGATAGCGCCTCTCTGGGACCCTGGAATTACTGACCTGCCAGGCGGGTTACAGCCCCTAGACTGAGTAACCCGCCAAGGCGGACTACATGATACCACTGAGTACAGCGTTAGGAAGAGGTGCACGTGCCTGTTGAAAGCTGGTTTATGTCAAAGAAGCCAGCCCCAACTCATCACTCCTGCTAATGCTGACACCTGTGCTAGCTAGAGGCATCCGATCCAGTGTGTATCAGCTAAGCAGATGACACACCAGGGCGTCTGTGTTGTACACGTAGATACCATTTTTACTTGGCTGAGTAATTTTATAGGTTGAAACCTCAATTCCTAAAATGATTGTGTGAAGAGGTCGCACTTTTTGAGATGTGGGCACCCTCACCAGATGTCAAATTTGCTCGGTGTCTTGATCTTGAGTTACCACGCCCTGCAACTGTGAGCAATAAGTGCCCACTGCTCGTAAGCTGCCCAGTTTGTAGCATTTGTTATGGTAGTCCCAGAGGAATGAGGGTTCTTGGGAAATAGATGAAGGAGGCCTGCTCTTGTCCTGAAGGAATACTGTGGTAAGTTCAGCTCATAAAGAAAATGGAGCATAGCAAATTTAGACAGAAGGAGCTGAGATGCACATCAGGACCCTGTGTGAGTGATGCTCAGACTTGGAGGTCCACCAAAATGCCCCAAAGCACTGGCTAAAACCCACAGTTCCTGCTGGAATTCTGATTCCATGCATGGTAGAAATGACGGGGGCCCTCAGAGATCCTTCTCCAAGTCCTTTGTGCTTTCCTGAGGGAGGGTCAAGTCACCTCAGTACTAGGCACTGTCCTGCAAAGAGTAGGTTTTGGAAGGAGGGAGGTACAACAGTTTTAGCAGGGTGGAGGCTCAGTAAATGCCCACTAAATAAAGAGGTTGACACTTGGGAGGTAGAGGTGGGATGACTGTGAGTTCAAGGTCCATCTGGACTCTATGGAGAGGGTTTGCCTCAGAGACAAACAAAAAATAGACAAACAAACCAATCACAGAAAGGATAGAGTCCTGGGATCATCAGGGAGAGCGTTTAGGGTTTTCAGGCCGGAAGCTAAACCTCCTGTCTAGTTCTCTGTCTGCCATGTAACTTTTTGGCAGAATTGTAGGGCAGAGGAGCTCATTCTCACTTGCTCAAGTACAAAAGAGGGCTTCCCTATATCTCTATCTCCAATGCCCATGGTGGGTGGAGTGAAGAACAGGGTGGGACCTTAGATCTCCTCATCCTGTCATGGGCTCAGAGATGACTTTGGGTCACTGCAGCTTTGGAGGTTCCTTCAGGTCCTTAGGGAGACTCTGCCTATCTGGAAATCCAAGTATGAGGCCATATCATAGGGAGGCTCAGAGCCTGGGATGCAGCCGGTTTAAGGACACAGTTTGTTTTTTTTTTAAGCCCTGGCTTCCCTTCAAGGTCTTCGGGGCAAGTGTTCTTAGCCACCTCCATCACCACCTGTTCCCGCATCTCATCTGGGAAAGTCAAGAGCTAAATCTCCTTGGATTTGGTTGTCTGGGGCACAGAAATGCCACCTGGGTCAAATGCCTGTTCCCTTCTGTCCAGCTGGAAGCTCAGCTCCCTTCTCAGAACTCCCTAAGCCTTTCATCTGTGTCTCCAACTTCCCGACACATGTTGCAGCCAACCTTGTGACTTGGATGGCTTGCTTCCTCCTGCTGAGTAGGGCCTGGTGATTTATTTCCTGCACCTTCAACTTCTGATGCTTGTGTAGCATCAGGCTGCCTATGTAGGTACTGCAACCAATGGTGGGGGCGGGATGCATGGTGAATGGAAGGTAGAGACCTGAGCTCATCTGGAACAGGGTTCTAGTCTTCATACAATGGGTTTTTTTTATTAGAGACTGAGGTACAGGCAGCAGGACGTGTCCACAGGTCTCACCGAATGGGAGCCATGGGTGATCTTGAGAAAGTCAGCTGTTTGCTGAGCTGTGCTGGAAGAGGTACGCAGCAAGGCACATCCTGTTCCTGGCAGATCTCCAGGTGGGAAGGGATCCAGGTCTGACAAAGGGTGGAGGGGAGGACGCAGCAAGAGGAGCCCATGCTGAAACTGGAGTTGCTGCGGGGTCCTGCCATGTGGCCAGCTGAGCTCCAAGCTTGGCATCTGTCAAGTGAGAACAGCAACTAGAAAAACAGAAGAAGGATGAGGAGGATCCCATGGCTTCCTCAGTCTGCCTTGTCGGCTGGCTTGACCTTGAGTCCTCTGATATTTATGGTATTGTTTTTCTTTAGACACCCATCCAGGGAACTTCTCATGGTCCCTTTCCTTGCCATTCTCTATGGTCAAAACTACAATAACAATTGACATCTGTGAGCCCTTGCCCTGCCCCACTAAGCTCTTTGTATACCTAACTGTACCTATTCTATAACATGTCAGTGATGTAGACGTTTCTGCCATTTTCACTGACTAAGAGGGATGTTGAAGCTCAGAGCAGTCCAGAAATCCACCTGGAGTTCCATAGTCAGGACCCTGAAGAGCTGTGCCAACCACAGTCTTTTATGTCACCAAGATCTTGTGATCTTAGTCACAGTCTCTCTACCGGCTCCTGAATTCCATCCCCGTCTTGAGTTCTACAGCCCTAGGTCCTGGTTAGTATCTGATTGTTAGGTTTAAACTGCTTCAGAGATGAGGGTCGGGATGCTGGACTGTTTATGTATTTACTTGCGTTTTAACCAACCCCTGGGTCTATAAGGGCAAAAGTGTGAAATATAGGAATACTCAGCTGGATGTGAAGCTCCCAGGGCTTATTGGTGACATCAGCCCACACATCTCTTTGATCTCTTAGGCTCAGCCCTGATCCATTTATCTCTTTGTTCCCTCATCATGATAGATGAACATAGAGGAACATAGACAGAATAACACTTCCTCTGGCCTTGGGCTCCCAGCACAGGTATCGTATGGAATCTATTTAAACCGCTTGTTGGGCTCTGGGAACAAAGACTTGCATCCACTTAGGCTTCTAGACCCAACAACTCTTCAGGCATCAGAGCCAGGCTCTTTCTTAGAAGAACAAATAAAGGCCAACGTCTCTGTGGCTGCTAAGTTTTGGATGGATGGAACTGGATGCCATGGCTGACTTCAGAGATAAGTTCCCCTGACCTGAGAGAGCCGGTGAAGGTCAGGGTCTCTGCAGACAGTGTTCCCTTCTACTCTGGCTTGATGTGCACCATGTGAGCATGAGCAGTATGGCTTCTGCCCACAGCTGTGTCAGAGAAGCGTGTCACAGCGCTGGAGTACCGGGCAGGTCTCCTAACTTCACGGCACCTGGGCTCGCTCACCTGAAAGGAGGGAGCAATGAGTCTTTGCTTCTCACTCCCACGGTGCTCCTGGGAAAATCTCTCTGAGCTAAGAAACACATGGTGACAGGTGAGAACCATTGGAAATCTAAACGGGTACCAGTGAGGTCGTCATTGAATATGATCACACATAAGGCTCTGAAGCGGTCCTTTGTATGTAGAGGGCAAAGCGAGTTGAATGGGAACCATTGAGGGTCATTCGTAAGGTCATACATAGAGCACAAGGAGCACACAGCTTACTCATGTTTCATATCTGGCCCAGAACACATTTCTGCATCCATTGTGAAGGGTAAGCATTTTCGTTTTAGCCTGATTAAGAAATTGTGCCTTGATTAAAGGTGTGCATGTAGAAAGATTGTACAAAATGTGGGTTTGATGCTGCTTGGGTCCCTCTGGAATTCATAGACATTCATATTTCCTCATGAATGTTGAATGACTCAAATTAATGTATAGGCCCCGTGATGACACATGGAGAGAAAATGGAAAAACCCTAAGACATGATGGGACTCTGGTGGCTCCTTGTGGCCCCCAGGATTTTAAGAACTCTTTGACTTTTTAAAATATTTCCTTTCTTCTAAGAAATCCAACAAATATTAACGAGTCTGCAGTCTTTCAGACACATACCCATAAATATGTCTTAAAAGCAATTGTGTGTGTGTGTTGGAGATTTTCTGTTGTTTTCCATCTTTCTTTCTTTCCCTCTCTCTCTCTCCCTTCCACCCTCTTTCTTTCTTTCTTTTTTTGGGGGAGGGGATGTCTGAGAAAGGGTTTCTCTATGTAACAACCCTTGCTGTCCTGAAACTAGCTTTGTATGTAGACCAGGCTGGCCTCAAACTCACAGACATCCACCTGCCTCTGCCTCCCAAGCGCTGGGATTAAAGCCATGTGCCACACTGTTCAGCCCAATGCCCTCTTGAATGTTTCCAATGAGTTGTTTGCTGACACCTGCCCCTCAGATCCTTTGTGCAGAATGTCTTTATTGTTACTGAAGATTCCTTGTCAGTGTCTCCCAGTGATTTGATGATATGATATGATTTCATGTACTTTCATTGGTTGGCATTCATCATGCTTCCTGGATTTGTGGGTGTATTAATTTCATTAATTTTAGAAACATTTTAGATGTGTGTTGGTTAGTTTTATATCAACTTGACACAAGCTAAAGTCTGAGAGGAGGGAACTTTACTTAAGAAAATGCCTCCATAATAAGATCTGGCCATAGACAAGCCTGTATGGCATTTTTTTTTAAAAAATTAGTGATTGATAGGGGAGGGCCCAAAGCATGGTGGGCAGTGCTGTCCCTGGGCTGGTGGTCCTGAGTTCTATAAGCAGGCCATATAAGCCATGGAGAGCAAGCTGGCATGTAGCACCTCTCCATGGCCTCAGCATCAGCTCTTGCCTCTGGGTTCCTGTCCTGACTTCCTTTGATGATGAACAGTCACTTAGAAGCACAAACCAAATAAACTTTTTCCTTCCCTATGTGCTGGCTTCTAAGATTAGAACAGCGTGCTAAGTCTCGGGGCCTATTTCATTACTGCCTCAGTTTCCCAAGTATTAGTATTACAGGCATTTTATCGCTATGCCCAATGATATCATTCCCTCCTTTCTGTTTTTTCCTTCAAGCCCTCCAGTGTATTCTGCCTTGCATGCTCTCAAATTTACGTCCTTCTTTTCCAGTTGTTGTTACCCATGCAGATACCCCTACAAACATAAATATAACCTGCTCAGTCTATATAATGTTAACTGTATGTATATGGTCTCAAAGTTGGCTGTTTGTTTTGGCTAACCACTTGGGGAGCTCTTACCTGGAGGGATCATTTCTCCCACTTTCAGCAACATATGTATTATTAAAGCCAGGTTGTCTTACCACACAGCCACTATTGCTGCTGGGAATGACGAGCTAGAAACTGTCATTCTTTGTAAATGGGGCAGAGTCCCCTTTTTATTCAGTCTTTCCACTGACTCCTGCAGGCAGCCCCCAATACCTTTTCTAAGACCAGTTGCCTGGATGTATCTTTGAGATGGATATCAGTTCACAGTGGTCATTAATGAAGCCCTTGGGGAGGACCTTGCAAAGAGAATGTTGGGAGGACAGAAGTGGGCAGTCACATGGACATGGAAATTCAGGCGCAGACCTTAGGGAAGAGTTCTGCCTTGATCTTGCTGTGGAAGGACAGAAGGCAAACTCTGTTTCACTTTGTTCTGACTGGCTGGGAGGGAACTGTTTAAATAGTACCCACACTGGCAAAGTGGGCAGAGCAAAGAGGATGGCGGACTGAGAGTTAGCAGACTGAGCATTAGCCTTCCTGGCTTTATATCCTTCTAGCAGTATGTGAGCAGGTTGGTGGGCCTGTGAACACTCTGGAGTGGGGCGAGGTACCTGAGAGAGTGCTGTGTACACACACACATACACACACACACACACACACACACACACACACACACACACGCACAGAGAGAGAGAGAGAGAGAGAGAGAGAGAGAGAGAGAGAGAGAGAGAGAGAGAGAATGTGAGGGAATGAGACATCTCTTTCCTTGTGCCTTCCCGCTTCTACCTCCAAGATTCCGGTGAGGTGATGAGCTGAGATCACTTTGTGATTAGGAAACTTGGCATCAGCAGAGGAAAGACACTTCCTGCAGGATTGCTCTGTTCTCCTGTCCGAAAGTCCTGTAGAAGCCATGGCATAAGCTCTCTCTTTGAGGAGAAATCACCAAGATTTAAGACCATTTCTCTCCCTAAGAATCTATAAGGAGGGGAGCCCAATAGGTATCCATCCACTCATCCACCCATCTGTCCATCTGTCTGTTCGTCTGTCCATCCATTCATTCTTCTCTCATCCATAGACATTTATTGAGCTGAACCACACATTCCTGAATGAGGCCCTGCATTTCTTAGGCAGTATATTGCCAGTTTCGTGGATGGCTTGTTCCAGTTCCTGGAGAGAGATCTGACATTCTGTTGGGTTTGCTTCAAAGGATACATCTGGAGGACTTGAACTTGTGTCTTTGCAGGCTGAGCCCAGGGAGAAGTGGTTCCTTGTCTGAAGCTCTAGAGGAGGCCCATAGCCATGTACCTCCCTGTCATCTCTTAGTTTTTCCTCTGCCTCTGTCTTCCAAGGGAACTGGAGCTACTGGTCAGGAAGAAGGAAATGAGCACTGGCTCTCTGGGGGTGGGGGCCAGCAGGGAGTAAGAGGGAAATAAAGAAACCAAAAGTCTAGAACACATAGCTACCATGACACCTTGGAGCTCAGTATAAGTGGCAAATCTTATCTTGGGGACCCAGGCTCTGAAGAAATAGGTTAGGTCGGGGGGCACAAAGGATGTGGTAGGCGTTGGGCATTGGTGGAGTTGGGTAGGGCACTGTCTGTTTGTCTGGGAGTTTGCTACTAGGAGCTGAAGAGCTGGAGGAGAGCAAGGGAAGCCGATAAAAGGTAGAGAGAAGGAGGAAGGAAGAGAAAGAGGAATGGAAGAGAGGGAGAAGATGATAGGACAGAAAGAGAGGGTAGACATGGATAATAGATAGAGAGATAAATCATGGATGGTAGATGGAGATTTATGAGAGGGATAGAGGAGAAAGAGTAGAGGTGAGGGCAGAGACTGAAGTGAGACAGGAGAGAGGGGAGAGAGAAAAAGGAGGAGGGAGATGAGAAAAGGAGAGACAGAAAGGGAGGCAGAGATGGGCCAGAGATAAGGGAGGGAGAGAAGAGAGAGGCAGGGAGAGGAGAGTGAGAGGAGGAGGAAGGGGGAGAGAATAGGATAGAGATGGGGTGCAGGGAAGGAAAAGTCAAGGGGCAGAGTGGAAGAGAGAAAAGCAAGAAGGAAGGTGAAAGATATAAGAAAAAGAAGAAGAAGAAGAGGAGGAGGAGGAGGAGGAGGAGGAGGAGGAGGAGGAGGAGGAGGAGGAGGAGTGTGCCTGGGGAGCGGGTGGGGAGACTACTGCCCGAGCTGCTGCCTGGGGTTTGAAATTCTAGAGGCACTGCAGATTTGGAGTGTGGTGAAATGGCCTCAGGGTCTCAAGAAGCGGAGGGCAAGATGGTGCCAGGTCATAATAACAGCTCCTCGGTGACTCTGACCCACTCTGGCCGCTCGGCTCCGAGGAACGCTGAATTCACACAGGCACAAAATGCAGCCCTGCTCAGACCTCGAAGCCTAATAGCTACTGTCGTGTTTGCACAGTGCCCACAAGCATCACGGGCAATTAAGAAAGTCGTCCGTTGCGATCACGGGCTGCCATTTATGGTTGGAGTCTGGAGGCTGTCCAGGCCAATCAGCCTCTCAGAGGAGACACAAATGATCAGGGGAGGAGTGTTGTTTCCTGGGAGGGGACCCCTGCCATTAGCTGGCATATCCTAAAGGAGGGGCACAAAGGCTGCTTTGAGCTCATAGAAGGGGAGGAGGTGATGGGGGAAGGCCAGGCACCCTGCACACATAGGTGGACTGATGCCTGGTGGGCTCAGGAAATCATTGCCACCGGCAGAATGCATGCCCACACTTGATGTGCCTCTTGTTGCCCCAACCTGAACACTGATGGTATCCACATGTATGAAGTGAGCTTGTGCTTACACTACACAAACATAGACACTCTAGTTTCATGACCAGTTCAGCTAACAAGTATGTATGTTCCTTGTACTTACAGAGGCACTTGTACTGAATTTACAGCTTATAGATATTTGTCTGTGCAAACCCATGTTCACACATTGCGGGTACTCCAAAGTACCAAGGTTAGTATAGACACCCATGGAAGAAGACTAGACAAACTCAGGCTAGTCGCTCATAGACATGTGGCGTGATGTGTGCATGTGTGCGTGTGTGCACGTGCACATGTGTATGCCTGAGTGTGGAGGCCAGAAGACAGCCTTGGGGATTGTTCCTCACATAGTCATCAAACGCCTTTTCTTGAGGCTGGGTCTCTCATTGGCCTGAAACTCACATACTAGTTTAAGCTGGCTGGCTAGCCTGTGAGTTCTAGGAATCCTCCTGCCTCCACCTCTCCTGTCTGGGATTGCAAATACAAGCCACAACACCTGGCTTTTTTTTTTTTTTTTGTATATACAGGTTCTGGGGATCAAACACAGTGAAGTGCAAGGCAAGCACTTTACTGACTGGGCTATCTTCCCTGGCTCCCACTGCCCTTCCATTGCTACCCACAGACATAGTTTAAACTTTCAACACCCAGTCTAAAAGCAAAACACATTAAAGACCTTGAACTATGTACCCTCCGGACCTCTACCTTCTGCTGCGATCACAGACTCTTTTTCTTGAGATTGGGGATGAGACCTGAGGAATCCATCCAGCAGAAGACAGAAAGCCTGGGAGAACTGTTCTTTGTTCCGTATTGAGCCCTGCCAAAGACATTTGTGTGGTTGAGAAATAATTGATGGGAGAAGGCGGCATTCCAGGCCCGTGCCTCTGGCTGCTTGACCTCTCCGCTATCCCTGGCAGATGAGTTCTGGGCTTCTAGGGAGGGGATTTTCAGTCTTCTACAGTCCCCTGAAAGACCCCTGTGCAAATCTGCCCCCATACGTGTAGCCTGTGGGAGGGGACCAGCTCGGATAGTGCCGTTTATGATCTTGATTTTCTCATTTAAAAATTGAGTTTAGAATTGTTTTTTTCATCCTTTTCTGAGGTTTGGAGTTTTTCCTGTCTCTCTGTCTTCCTCACCCCTATTTCCCCGCACTGTTATTTGGGAAAGAAAATTGGACGCCGAGTCCATTTTGAGACCGTCTCTCAGAATAATTGTGCCGTGACACACACGGAGCGCAAAGGAAAAACAGGAAGCCAGGCTGCGAGGGCTCCTTTCAAACTGGCAGGCTGAAGCATGGCCATTGGCCAGAGAACCTCTGTGATGGCAGCCTTTCCCCACCACACTGCTTCCCGCTGGGCCTGGTTCTGAGGGGTGCTGCCATTGGTCTGCTCTGTCTCCTGTGGTGGGGCTGGTGACCTTCCTCTTCAGACCCCAAACCCAAGTTCGGAGAGCTGGGTTGACTCCACGTGGCGACTACCGGAAGCCAGCCTCTGGCTCCTCCCGGGTTCTGGCCGTGGGGCAGTCCTCCATGGGAAGCCCGCTTAACCACATTTGTTTGGGAGACTTTTTTGGGCAGTTCAGATTTGGGTCAGAAAGTGGCTCTAAGGATTAATCGATTTCAGTGTTTTTATGGTGCTCTTAATGCCCTCCCTCCACCCAGTCTTTCCATTTCCCTCAATTTTAAATTAAATGGGCTGAAAGAACCGACTTACGGTCAGAGCACCCTGTGAGCGGACAGGATGTCACGGGAGGATGCTGACACTGGCTCTTTTGATATGGCTCGTGGGCAGGCCCTAAGTGGTGGGAAGTGGTAAAGGCTGCCTGGGTGCGTGACTTTTCCCTGCAAGGAAGGGGCTAGTCCGGATGACTTCCCTAGGAGCCACGCTGGTGCTTAGAGGCAAAGAGAACTACTTTCCTATTTGAAGGGCTGTCCCCAGGCAGGAGGAACCAGAGGGGCCTGGGATGGGCTGTGTTGCTTTCCTTTTTTTCTGCATAGGTAAATACTCACAAACTTACCGACAACAGCAGTAATTATGCATTTAAGCCTCTGATTCTCACTGAGGGTTGGCAACCTGGATGGGGCTCAGCTGGGTGGTTTCTACAGCCCTGGCCTGGGGTTCCTTTGCTTGTCTGCAGTCGGTTGCCAGGGTGACTTGGCTTTAGCTACTCTCAGGTGGCAGAAGCTGGATGGAACCAGTTCTCCTTATTTGTGCACCTTCTTAAGACAGGGTGTGTGTGTGTGTGTGTGTGTGTGTGTGTGTGTGTGTGTGTGTGTGTGTGGTGGGGTTGAGCTGAGTGGGAGCGGGGGTTGGGAAGTGGGGTGGGAATGAGCTCTGTGGAGCTTTGCTTCGTTAATGATATGACATCACATTTAGTCTAAGCGAGCTGTAACATAAGACCAGAATGTCTAGACTCTGCATAAAGGGCGCGGATACCACGAAGAGTGGAGAAGGGTGGCCCCCTTTGCAGTTTGGTGCCAGGGGTAGAGTTTTGAGCTGACGTCCGGAGCGCTTTGGAAGGAGTGGAACTGTTTAGCACAGGTGCAGATGGACTTGCCAGTCTCTGATGGGCCCTAGACAAAGAGCAACTTCTTGAGTGAATGAGACCGCTGGCCTCTCAACGCTTTTCTAGTCCCCAGTGTTTATTTATTGGAATTTGTTCTCGACAATCCACAGTTGAAACATTTCATAATCACAGACTCCAGAGAACTGGAGGAGTTTCCTCAGTTCTTCAGGGCACCAGTGTTCACAGAGCGCCCCCATCAGGCCGGGAGGACTTTCCTCAGTTCTTTGCTGCACCAGTGTTGACAGTGTACCTCCATCATCCCCGGACAAGGAACAAGGCTTCCTTTGGTTCCTTTTCATCCATCATCACCGCTGCTGGGCGGGGCCTTGCCTACTTCTACCCATCCCAGCTGCTTGCTTGAGTTTAGTGTTTGGTTAGGTGTAGCGAACAGAAGAGAAAGGATAATGTGTGCCCCTAAGGGCGAAGTTTGCAGAGCTTTGATTTATGATAAGGTCTCTGAAGAAGACGGCACCGGAGAAGAAAAACCCAGCACGTGCTCAGTTTTCAAAGCAATGCGCGCATAGGCAGAGTGGAAAATGACAGAGGCCAGCAACTGAAGCCCAACTGGGTTCTCTGGGATGGAGACATAAACTGGAGCGGTGGAGCTGGAGCCAGGCAGGAAGTGGTCTTGGCCTGCATGAGGTGCATACGCTGTCTGGCAAATCGCCCCTTTCCAGGCTGGTCTTCCCAGTTCTCCTCAGCATCCATTGCTTCCTGGCCCTGGGAACAATGCTGTTCTGGGTTGAGACTTTTGTGACGGTCTGAGAGAGGAAGAAAGAGAAAGTTGGTCAGGGTGGCGGCATGTGAATCACTCTCCTCACATGGCCCTGCCAGCTGCAGTGGCTCCTGGGGCTGCACAGGGACTCAGGAAACCATGGCCTGAGCTGAGCCCATGCCTGGAAGCTGGTCAGTCAGCTGCAGGATGCCCTGCTCTGAACCACACAGTGGGGAAAGGTCAGGACATGGGAGCGGAGCATGGGAGAAGGGTCTGTTACCAAGAGGGAGGGTCACAACACCCACGGCACATGGAACAGGTTCTTGCCTTTGCTTTCTCTTTCCTAGGTTGGCATGGCGCTGATATTTCATGCTTCTGGAAGTGACAGGGTCCCAGGCTTGAGACGCACAAGGCTCATCCCTCAACTCAGGCAGTACGCATCTCCTTCAGCCTGGGGGGGCGTTCTTTAAGAACTGAAAAATGTCCCCAAGTTTAGCTATGCCATCTTATTCTAGTGCAGAGAAGGTGAAATGAGCCAGGCAGGATATCTCGAATGCCCTGGGTTCTAAGTACTGGCTTCAGAGTGAGAAACTAGAGGTGCAAAGGCTAGCATATTGCAAAGAGGCCGGCACTGAGGCAGGGGGATTGTTGGTGTTGGGCACTGAGGGAAATCTGTGTTGCCCGAAGACAGACTGGATTGCCGAGGATGGGAGAAGGTGGAGGTAGGGGGTGGAAGGAACCCTGGCTCTGCAGAGCATCCTAGTGTGACTAAACGGCCTCTGGGCCTTCTCTCAGATGACCTGCAGAGGGCAGTGTGGTACTGTGTGTGAAACGGCTGCCTCCTTTGCCTTTCTTTCCACGCCACTGGTTGCCTCCTAATCTTTTAAAACCAAAGCTGCTTAGACACAGCCTTGCCTGTCTGAATGCCATGGATTAGAGTGGTACTCTGGGCCCCTTTGATGATAGAATGCCCCCCCTCCCCGCCTACACAGAGAGCTTCTCAACTCTACCTCTATTCTTTAGGCCCAGCCGCTGACTCAGAGCCTTAGGAGGGTGGGCAAGTGTCAGTGGTTTTCAAGGTACATTCTCCTCTGCTTCTTGAGCGGTTTTGAGAATGGACGGACTGTTCCAGCTTACAAAGGGGCATGAGCACCCCCTCCAAGTGACAGGTACCCCAGTGACTGGCAGTCCTTTCTTCCAATCCTCAGGCCAGTGACCATTCCACCTCTACGGTGGCCTTGAGATCCAGCCGACACTACCTGCATTCCCCAAAGCCTCCTAGTACATTATGGTTGGCTTTTCCCAGAGGGATGATGTGGGAGACACTACTCTACTGTATCTCTATGGGGTTCCTGGACTACCTGCACATCCCTGGCAGGCCACGTCTCTCCAGAAAGGCATCCTTTATCAGGAAAGCGAGAGTGTTGGGGTCTGATGGTCTGAAAAATGGCCCGGAAGGCCAACCTTTTCCATTTCCATGTTTGGACTTTGTCTCTCTCCAATTACAGGGTAGCTGGTTGGAGAAAAAGGCCTTGCAGGGTGACGGTGCTTACTCTACGATTCTAACCAGGAGTATAAGCTACTGTCTGCATTGCAATTGCTTGTCTCTGGGTATTAGATACAGATTCCCCCCACCTAAGCTCAGCGCAACCAGCTCAAACCATGTGTTAAATGAGACAGAAGACAGTGGGGGAGCAGATGCTGACGACAGCCCCCGTGCGCGTGCTCCAAGGGACTTCACAACCCCACCGTCATCTGTCAGATGCTAGGGCTCTGACATGTCTCCCAGGAGTCCTGTTCTTTTATGTAGGTCTCCCCAGCAGTCACTCACACACAGCTCCTCAGTGTGGAGGCAACACAAGCCCCGGCTCTGTCTTCTACAGCCTTAAGAAAGTCCCCCAGGAGAGGCATACCCAGGACCAAACATATGAGATAGGCTTGTAGTGCCTGGGATTGAAGGGGAGGAACAGACAAGCAAGGCAGAGAGAACCTGACAGCCAGGATCCCCTGGACACATCTAGCCACCATTTTTCTTATGGACTATGCACACAGCATACACAGGGCACTGTCAACTGGGTGAAATGATGGACATCCCATCTTATAGCTGGAGAAACTGAGGTGTGAAAAACGGAGTCTAAGGTCAGCTCAGCAGAGAGAGAGAGAGCGCGTGCGCGCGCGCCAGGATTGCGCAATCCCTCTTCCTCGCCGTTCTCAGGTGATTGCTCTCCGGGGTGGATATTTTCTCGTCTCTGTGCAGAACCAAGAAGCTGTCTTCTTAGGAGTGGGGATGAGTTTCTGGAGAAGTCGAGGCAGACATTTTGCTCTCTAGACTTTCCCAGAAAGCAGGGGCCGCATGTCCCTCTGCTGCTCATCTGTCTCTCCCAGCATCCTCCAGGCAGGAAACTGGCTGTGCCGGCACAATCATATTGTCACTTGTTCTGCCAGACGCCCTGCAGCGCTGGTGGTGTCTCCGGAAGTTGAGGGAGCTGACACCTGGCAGAGGCCAGGGACTTGTTCAAGACCCCGCAGCTGTTTTGTGACTAGCCTGGGATAAGAGCCCAGGTCTCTTGCCTTCTGGTTATGGTGTCCTATTCACCATGACAAGGCCCTGGGAACAGACCAGCCTTGGCTTGAGCAGTGGAAGGCTTCCCAGCTAGAGAGGTCTTAGCTTTCTGGAACTTGGAGCTCTGCAGAGCTCCGCGCAAAATCAGTGTGCAGGAACCAGGCTCCACCCTTTGCCAGGAACAACCAGCGGCATCCACACCCATGATTTCAGTCCCAGCGCAGGTTTGGAGGAGAGGGCTTATAGGATTTTTCATGCACTTAAGGCCAGTGTCGGAGACAGGGGCTTTCCCACTGAAACCACAGCATGGCCTGGGTCAAGGCAAAGAGAACAGCTGGGGAGCAAACCATTGTGCTGTGAGGCCCAGCTGCCCAGCAAGCCCTGCTGCATCCTGCTGTCCCTAGGGCCAGCTGGAGACAGGGGGAGTTCAGGGCAGGGAACCTTGGGGAGGGCTTAGTGACATTTGCATGGGGTTTCATGCTTTGTGGTTTCTGTGAAACTCTTCTACTCTGTCTGACGACGGTGGGAAGGAGGCTCTTCTGGAGGCAGGGCCTTAGACACAGCAGTTTTGGAGAGTCTTTTTTTTTTTAACTTAAGTTATTCTTTCTTCTCTTATAGTTTTTTTCGGTTTTAAAAAAATGTTACATACCCATAATGAGAAATTTTAACAAATTACATTGACAAGAAGGCACCTTCTAGATCGCTTCGCTCTTCCTTCTTGCCTTGTCTGTACTTTCCTTGTTTCTGTTTTCTGTTTGTTTTTTCTTTTTCTTTCTTTTTAGATTGTTATATTGTGTGTGTGTGACTTATGATGTGTGTGTGTGTGTGTGTGTGTGTGTGTGCCATGCCATGAGTGCAGAGGTCAGGATACACCTTCGTGGAATCAACTCTCTTTGCAGCTTTGCATAGGTTCTGGGACCAGGCTTGCTCAGCAAGTGCATTTCCTGATGAGCGATCCTGCCAGCGCTTGTTTCTGTTTGGCCAACCCCAATGGCCAACTCTATAGCTGTAAATCAGACCTTGCATCAGAGGCCACATCTGCCAGCAGGGATGTCTGTCTAACCTTTTGACATTGTGATATACTGTTGCCACCTAAAAATGTAGTTGAGCAATCTTCATAGCTGTCCTACATGGATATAGCCTTAGGTTTGCAGGTTGACCAGGCTTGAAGAGCTCAGGGTTATTAACAGATCTCAGATAGAATCTCAGTCTGCTAGTTCCAATCAAAGGCGTTAACTTAGGTAAACTACTCAATCCTTCTAAGTCTTTATTCCTCTATAAAATGGGAATGTTTATATTTAACTTCTTAAGTGTTATGGAGACATGATGAGGACCTTTAAGTTCTTAGGAGAGTAGAGGGTCTCAGAATCTTCTGGAAGGATGTCCTTTGGTAAGCGAAGATAATCCGCGGTGTGTTAAGTAGACGAAAATTCTGAGTTTGACTTCAATCACAGGGTGACCGTGTTTTCCACAGTGATGCATACCATTGTGGCTTGGAAGATGTGGCGTTGGCACACAGTGCTCAGTGCCAGTCTTGACGTGTGAGCTGGACACACAGGGATGGCAGTAGTGAAGTGAGTGGGCATGGAGGAATCTGAGAAGGTTCCTAGTGTTAAGGATGCCAGGGTAATTCAGAGGGCAGTAGGTTGGTCTGTGATGTGGGCTGATCTGAGAAGGGAACAGAGGTGGTGGTGTTGGCATTGTCGGATTAGAGCTAAGGTTTTGGCCATTTCAAAGTAGTTCAAGTGGGTAAGGGAGCTGAGAAGATGGGGGCTCGGAGACACCATCAACATGGTCTTCTGATTCAGCTACAGGAGGCCCCAGCAGTGTAGGGGAGCACATAGAATGATAAGAGCCTACCAGTTTTTTATAAATGGGAGCTCATCCACCTCAGAGAGCATCTCAGAGTCTCTTATTTTAATTTTTTCACCACTTTGATGTTTCACACAGCAGCCCTCAGACCAGCATACCAGACTCCACTCAGCAACCACAAACACTTAGTACCAGATGATCTACGTCTCATGTCTATCCCCGGCTCTGCTCCCAGACAGCCCTGCTATCCAGGCAGATGGGTCACCGGAAGCCCTGGATGCGAGCACATTGGATATTCACTGTGGCTGTGGCAGGGGTGGGAGGCCTCCTCTGACCAAATACAGGCACCAGTGTTCCTGCTTCAGCAACATCTGGGGACCATGACCTTCTTGCAGCATCCTGGTGGAAAGCTGTTAGGGAAAAGAAACCAAATAACTGGTGTCTTAGGCAAGCACTTAGTGTCACTGAGTGTTCTTCTAAGTAACTCACCCCAAGCTGTACAGGCCTGGGACAGAGCCTTTCAGGGAGAAACAGACCGAGGTTACTCACGCTTGCTTTGTCTTGAAAGGGTTTGACTGATCATTGCTTCGCAGAAATCCTGTAAGTGTTGGAGGTTGATCCCCTATAGAATCCTTGAACTGTACCCAGAATTTGCAAGGGACCCTTCTTCATATTGCTAGCTCACTGTCAGCCTTGTAATCTGGCACAGTAGGAGGGAAGCCTAGCATCCCCGCCGTCCCCTGAGTAGCATCTAGCAGTGATTAATGGAGGGCTTGGGTTTGGAATTAGAGGACAGGGAATCAAGTTCTGGCTTGGTCTCAGGGGTCCAAGCTTCAGTTCATTCAACCTTGGGGTGGGAAAGATAATAACATCGACCCAAGGAATGTGTTGTGAGAATATGAAGAAGGCATGCGAAAGGAGTGCAAAAGAAAGAGAAGTTTAGAGAACACCTCTAACATAGCTTCATTTTCCCATGTGGGCTTGGTAGGCTGTTGTTCTTGGGGTTGGGGGCTCTGGTGTTTAACAGAGATGCTAGTCAGTGAGGAGGGTTGAGCCCCACGTTGGGATCGCGAGGAGACAATCCAGCTTCATCCTCACGCTGTGGAAGTCAACCCCTTAGTAAGTGTGCTGCACCTTTCATTGGGAGCACTGGGCCTTAACAACGGACTTTACAGGTCTACCCGGTGACCCAGGTCCTTGCGTCACTCTGGATAGAATGGAGAATTCTTGGTGCAAAGGCCCAGGAAATTCATTCAAAGTTGGCTTCCAAAGCCTCCTTTCTTTCCCCAGGGAAAGTGTTGGTCTTTCCTCATCACTTTCCAGCTTTGGTCCAGTGGATGCGTGATTGACCTCCATCTCTTTCTCGATGCTTCCTCTATTCAAAACGGATATTGACAGACTCTGATCTTAACTCATAAATGCAATAGAAGCGATGGAATTCTCGTGATACCTTATCGAAGCAAATAAACCCAGTTATTGAACAAGCCTGGATATAACTAATTAAGATTAGTACCTATGGCTTGGTATGACTAAGGGAAGGGATTTGGCATTCTCAGAAGTCCTTTGGAACCCACAGACGATTGATTCTGCTTCCCACAGAAATCAAAATCAATGGGAGCTCAAGCCCTTGATAGCAGATGCTACCATGTTTGAGTATAGCTCACTTATCTTCTCCTATATAGCTTAAATCATCTCTATCCTACTCCTAAGCCTGCTGCAGTGTGCGGGTTCTACTCATGGTTGGTACACTGTCTTACCAAAGCACTGGTGACAAGAAAAGAAAATGCATCCATTGTCGCATCACTGAGATTTCAACATGTAATTGGTTGAATCCACAGGTGTGAGCTCATGGATGTGGGTAATGGATATATGTCAAAACCAAAAAATTATATGTGGTAATTTCATATCTGGGTTTATGACCCAAAGAAATGTCCAAAGAAACACACATAGTTGTGACAACAGGGATCAGAGTACTGTAGAGAACCCTACAAGTTGGAAACATGGCACTCTTTCACAATGGCATTTTTCTGAACAGCCGATAGACTATTTACATGATGATATGATGTATAGCCATTCAGAAGAATCACCTAGATTAGTTGATATTGGTCCAATTAAGAATGAAAAAGAATTCCAAAATATATGATTCCTGACATCAGGAGTTAAAGGACAACTTATGAAGGGGGGGATCTTTGAAAAGCCTTTCCTTCTAATTTCATTTTGATGTTTTACTACAGTAAGCAAAAATAGCTTCTTTTCTAATTGCGTACACTTACTTTACAAGTCAGGGGTGTGTGTGTGTGTGTGTGTGTGTGTGTGTGTGTGTGTGTGCATGTGAAGCTCAGAGGATCACTTGCCTTGGGGATTAAGTGAAAGTCATCTGGTTTGGAGGCAGCCCCTTACCTGCTGAGCCCCCTTCCTGGCTCATATGGAGCTTACGTAGAATCAAGACCATTTTGAAAGTTAGATGTTAAAAGTATTTAGATAGCTTGGTATGCTGGCTCGTATATGAAATCTCGGCATTCTGAGAAACTGAGGTAAGAGTACTGATTGCACAAGTTTTAGGCCATTCTGGGCTATAGTGAGTTCTAGGCCAACCTAGGGTACAGGGTAGGAGTATGTCTGAAGATGCTAAACAAGATAAAATGAAATAACATAGCACCCACATGGCATCCCCACCGCCATCGCATTGTCTCTCTCTCTCTGTCTTTAAACTGAACTTGCCCCAGGAATCTATTTGTGTAAGAACAAACCACGATGATTTAAAGCAACATAGTGGACTATAAATAGTGCCAGTCATATTATTTTCTCCTGTTTGTTGACAGCGTTTCTACTCATTCCGGGGTTGAAGGAAAGCGTAAGAGAGATTCTTAGGCGCGTTTTCAGTTTGTGTGGCTGTCCTGTCCAGCTGCAGTGTTGGAGAGGAAGTGAACACTGTAACCCCATCAGGGAGGCAGCTGTGTGCGTCCCATTTGTCTGGCTGGAAGAAATCTCTCTTGGAAACCACCTCAGGGACAGGAGCTCTTTTGCTGTTCTCTGGCTCCCTTCCAGCCTGCCACCCCATCTGTGTTTCCCTGGCTCCCTCTGAGCTCAATCCCTGGAGGGCCCTGGGAGTTGAGTTTGGGGGCATCCGTAGCTCTCTCTCCCAAAGGGGGTTTAACTTGTCCCTGAGAAATGAGTCAGCACACAGCCTGGAACACTGAGAAACTTCTGTTCTGAGATCCAGAATCTTCTGGCCAGCCAAGAAAGACTTGTTCTGGCGGGTGAAGGCACAAGGCCAAGGATGGGGCATTTTGGTTTGGGGCTTAGTTAGGCATGTTTAGCGGAGTAGCAGAGTTATGTTTTGAAAGCAGGGCGATGCCCCAGTGTGGAGCTTCCAGACTGGAAGGTGGATGGAATGTGTCCTCCAGCTCCCCTGGCCCCACAGCATCATGAGGATCCACTCTCAGGACACTCATTGCAATTCTAGGCTTTGCTTAGGGCTTGGCTGGGTACTGAGGCCAGGAGTGGGGTGGGGCTGTAGGCTGAGAAGGTAGGGTAAAGAGTTTGAAGGTTCAGGGCAGGTGAGCAGGCAAAATAAAGAAGCAGAAGGTGAGGTAAGAAGGACCAGACTGAGTCTCAGTCCTCCGGAATGCCAAAAATGATTGACGAGGCCCCGGGGAAAGGCTGTCGCTACTTGGCAGGGAAAGTGTCTTGTCTACCTTGGGATCCTCGTGTTGAAGAGAACAGAAAGACACCAGGAAGAAACCCTTGCCTCTAAAAATCATGAGATTTGTGATTAGTATCTGGTAGAATTTTCAGTCTCATGATTTTGAAAAGCAAAGGCATGGCAGGGTGGATTAGTTGCAGAGACAGAAGAATCAAGAAAAAGAAAGGGCTGGAGACATGAGCGTTGATGGCTGTCTACCACCCTCATCTCTATTACGCTAAAATTCACCAACACGTGAGCCAACTAGGGGACTCTCAGGGTCAGATTCTGTTATTCTGGATGCTTGCAGCCAGGGTCATGGCCTCTGACTTATTTGTGACTGTCAGCTGCTCCTAGAGGACTTTGAGTCTCACCAGTGGTGACAAGAAGAATCAGTTGTATAATCCTCACCCTGCTGGGGAGGTCTCTCCAAAAACAGGTCTAATGTGAGGCAGGTGCTGACACTGATGGCCCAGGTCAAGTGGGAGCGAGACTGGTATCCTGAGCAGACAGTTTCTCAAGACAGCACTTAGCTTTTCTTCCTTTCAGAGTGAGGTTGTCCCTCCTTCCCGTTGGTTCTATGACTTACCCCTCGTTCCATTTTATTCCTTTTTTGAGCAAGAAACGACTAAGGATGACCTTTTCTGTGGTTTGCAATCAACAATCATGATTAATATTTTCCTACACAAAGCCGGATTTGCAACCAAAAATATGTTTGTTTGTTTGTTTGTTTATTTATTTATTATGTTTTTAATATTCTGACTGTGTGTATGTCTGCACGCCAGAAGAGGGCACCAGACCTCATTACACAGATGGTTGTGAGCCACCATGTGGTTGCTGGGAATTGAACTCAGGACCTTTGGAAGAGCAGGCAATGCTCTTAACCACTGAGCCATCTCTCTATCCCCCCCAACATATGTTCAATCTTTCTCTTTCCCTTCCTTCTAGAGATGTTGTCACTGGAGGCTCCAATTCTTTCCTGTTCTCCCAACAATAAGCAGGTTCATAAGAGCTCTGCATTATGAGCAATGCCCTTCTCATATAGTTTGAAAATAAAATGTCTTTCCCCAAAGGTCCATGTGTCAAGAGGCTTGGTCCCTGAAGCAGTGTTCAGAAGTGGGGCTTTCGGAATGGATGCTGAGGGTTGTGGCTTGGTGAATAGACTCACTCACGGATGGGTTTATTATTTGCTGGCATCGTTGGGAGGTGTTGGCGCCTCAGGTGTCATGGTGGGTTGGAGGAAGTAGGTAACAGGATTATGTTCACATCATGGTGGCTCTGAAGAGAGGTAGAGAATCCCCTGTTACCTACTTCCTCCAACCAATCACAACACCTGATGCGCTGACACTTCCCTTCAGAGCCACCATGATGTGAACAATTTGTTCCTCCCCACCCTCCTAACCATAATGCTCTGCTTCACCACAGCCCAGAAACAAAGAAGTCAGAGGACCCTGGATTGAAACTCTGAAACTGTGAGCCGAAATAAATCATTTATTTATTTATATGTATGGTTTCTTTTTATTTCTTTTTGATTGGTTCTCTCAGGTATTCTGTCATAGAAACAGAATCATGAATGGACTCTGGGAGTTTTCTTGTGGTGAATGGTGTCTTTATGTGATAGGAATGGGCTCACTCTAGTTTGTCACCATCTCTGATAGGAATAAACATAGAAGTTGGCCATGTCTGGGTAAGGAATCCAGATTGTTCTCCAAAGGTGTAAATTTAGCTTTCCTTCATAGCTTTCCCCTCCTCAGGTAGAACACATGGCGTATGTCATAAAGGTATGGCACCTTCAGCTTCTCAAACCTCTGTTGAGTCTGCTCTGCCATCACATCTAGGAGGAAAGGACATGGAAGAGCAGTTGCCTGCAAGCTTTCTAAGCCTCAGTTATCTCACCTGTGTAGAAGGACATGTTCAAGCTCCGCCCTTTGTCTAGCAGGACTTAGACACAGCACCCGCTAAGTTGGAGGGCTGCACAAAGTCATACTTGAAAAAACGAAATGGATATAGGTTCTCATTGAGCACCCTGGCTCCAGGGACGGGATGGCGCTACTCACGGATGCCACTGAGCATAGTATGGCTCCTACTCACTTCACCTTCTGTCTTTCTTCAGTGTAGTCCTACTACGTTCATAAAACTCACTCCCCACTCAGCTGTGCCCTTTTCCATCTTTCACACTGTGGCCCTGACACCCAGAACAATTCTTGACAATTTTTGCTATTGAAAGCATTTTTTTCTTTCCTGTGTGTGTGAGATGCATGTGTGTGTGCACGTGTGTGTGATTGTATGTGTGTGTGTGATGCATATGTGTGTATGCATATATGACCATGGTCATGCATATGTGTGTAATGTATGTGCGTGTGCACGTGCATGTGTGATGTATGTGTGTGTATGTGCATGTGTGACCGTGGTCATGCATATGTGTGTGATGTATGTGTGATACGTGTGTGTGTATGCATGCGTGACCGTGGTTATGCATATGTGTATGGTGTGTGTGTAGGCATGTGTGACCATAGTCATGCGTATGAAGGTCAGAGGACAGCTTTTAGGAATCAGTTCTCACCTCCTACCTTATGAGAGGCAGGGTCTCGTTTCTGCCTTTGCACTGTGTGCCTTGGATTAGCTGCCACATAAACATCCAGGCAGTTCTCCTGTGTCTGCCCCCCCTCCCGTCTTGCCATAGGAGTGCCAGGAATACAGATGCATGTGACCATATCTGAATTTTGACTTGGGTTCCAGGGATCTGAACTCAGGTCATCAAGATTGCTCAGCAGGGTCTTCCCTACTGAGTCCTCTTCCCAGAACCTTCCCCTGCTTTTGCCCCTGAAATTTCCAATGCACTTGGCCCAGGAGAAGAGGCTCACAGAGGACAACATGCGGAATGTGTAAAAGCAGAATGAGAAAGACCTCAGTTAACAGCCCAGATCTGCTTCCATGGTGTGGGCAAAATGACTGGATGGTGACAGCTTTTCTTCACTGAGGGACCATAGTGACTTCATCATCAGATGACAGGCCTGAAGGGGATGGCTGAGTCACATGTCTAGGAGTGGGGAGGTGGCGTTCACCCTGGGTGTGCCTGACTCAGGGGAATGGCTTCTCATAAAATTCTCTGCTCAGTCTCTCTTTAGCTTGTTTATGGCCGTCAGGTCTGAAGACGCATCCTCAGTGTTCTGGGAGCACGTCCATATATATGAAGCTCATATCTGAGCCTATTCCATGTGCCCTCCCACACAGAGCTACTGAATATCATCTTTATTCCACCTTGAGTCTATCAGGGGATGCCAGAGGACTCGGGTCTTTGTAAAATGGCCATGCAACCAGAAACTGGGACACTCGGAAATCTTTCTCAACTAATCCTAGCCTCTGTTTTTTTTTTTTAAGATTTAAAAATTTTTGTTTTGTGTATGAGGATCTTCTGCCTGTTAGTGTGTCTATGCGCCACCTGCTGCAGTGCCTGAGGAGGCCAGGAGAGGGGCTTAGATCCTATGGAACTGGAGTTGCAGTTATGACCTACCTACCACGTAGGTCCAGGGAACTGAACCTGGGTCTTCTCTAACCCCTACCCCACAACCATCTGGGTCCCCCCACTTTCTGTTACCTGGGTCGGCTCCATATAACCTGTTTAAAGAATTCAGCTTAATCACTGGAGAAGTGAGTGGAAGCAGAGCTGAGGTGGAGGGTCAGGAGAAAGGTGTTGTCTAGAGAGAAGCAACAGCCTACAGTGCTGGGTGGCTCGCCAGCTGGGCCAGTATCTAAGGCTGAGATATGTGCAGCCCTGTTTCTCCCAGATCCCCACAGCAGGAACAAAGCGACCTGACCATGTCTCTCAAGCCCTTCATGCGAGGGATTTCCTTCCATCAAGTTTGAAATATGAGAGCCGCTGCGAAGGCCAAGGCCTTCATGCTTAGCTCTGCGTTGTTGAGACGCTGTTTCCAATCTCTGCAGCAGGTGGATGGGCTCCTCGATTGACAGCCTTGGAAACCGAACTCCTCTGTTTGTTCCACAAGCAGGTATCACCTGTGGGTTGTGAGCGGAGGCAGAACATGATGTTCCAGGCCAACTCTTTGTTTTCCATCAGTTGATGTGGGCAGGGGAAGGTGAAGAAACAGTTGGACAACCCAGAGAACTATAGCCCAAAATGAACAATGGTCATGGCAAATGAGCCACCCAGACCCATGTTCCCTTAAGGAGGCTTTTCTAAGGTTAAATGGATCAAAGGCGGTATTGGAATGGTTTCAGTTCTAACTGGTCCATCACTCTGAGGCTATCGTCCAAGGATGGAGTTGATGAAAGTGGAGAACTTGTTTACACCCCGTTCAGTTCGTAGGGAACAAAGCAGGAGAGTCCTGCTGATGAGCCCAACCATTATTCTTCTTTCCAGCCACACATCGGGGAATCTGGTGTCTGAAATTGGTGCTTTCGAGTGCATTTATCGTATTTCATCCTTAAAGTAAGAACAAAAACAGTAGCAGTGAAGGTGTCTGTGGTTTATCCAGTGTCTAGTCCAGTATCCAGTCCCAGAAGTTCTTACATATAGACTCATTAATACTCAGATAGTCTTGGGAGGGAGTACTGTTACCTTATGTTATAAATGAAGGGTCAGGATACTGAGTCAGGAGATGTCACCACTTTTTTAAGTTGTCCTTGAGCGTGACAGGGCTGGGATCTAAGTCCTCTACACTTGGGCAGGCTCTTCCTGTTAGTCTTCGTCTATCTTCTGCTCCACCCACAGATCGTGGATATGTCGAGGCCACTGCTCTCTCAGACTGTGGCTTCTGTAGTAATAAGGGCGGCGGGGCTGCGTTCCCAGCACCCCGGCTGCCTGCTTGGCTTATGCCCCGAAATAATTACACGGACACTGTATTCTTTTAATCACTGCTTGGCCCATTTGTATCTAGCCTCTTCTAGGCTAACTCTCGCACCTGGACTAGCCCATTTCTAATATTCTATGTAGCACAGCTAGGTGTGCTTACCGGGAAGATTCTAGCCTATGTCCATCCTGGGTCGGAGCTTCATCGTGTGTGTCTGCTCAGGAGCTGGGAGCATGGCGTCTCTCTGAGGCGTCTGCTCCCGAGAGGAGAGCTGTCGAGTCTGAGCTCACTTCCTCTTCCTCCCAGCTTTCTGTTCTGTTTACTCCTCCCACCTATCTTCTAACCAATGAGGGCCAAGCACTTTCTTTTTATTTAACCAATGACCTTCCTCCATCAGGCTTCTTCATAGCACTTGTCCTAGTTGGGGCCCACTGTCCTGATCTACTACATTGCTGACTGAGGGAATTGAGTCTGTCCCCTAAATCTAGGTGAGGGCGACTAGTAAGAGGAATGAAGGAGGAGTAGGGAAGCCATCTGTGCTGGCTGAGAACCTTGTTTCTAGTCATTTCTCAAGGTGAGATGATATTGACTTTATTTTTTTTTTAATGGTCTTATAGATGGTGAAATCCTGGTCCAAAAAAATCTCTGTAGAATTCAAGACCATAAGTACTAAAAGCTGCCAAAGGCCAAAAGTTCCTATGTTGGGGCTGGAGAGATGGATCAGAGGTTAAGAGAACTGACTGCTTTTCCAGAGGTCCTGTGTTCAATTCCCAGCATCCATGTGGTGGCTCACAACCATCTATAATAGGATCTGATGGCCTCTTCTGGCCCGCAGGGATACATGCAGAGTCCTCCATACATGAAAAAAAATGTAAATAAGCAAAATAAAAATAATAAAATGCTACTATGTTACAGCAAAGACAGAGGCCAACTACATCCTCTTACTATTTCTGGGTTATGAGAAAACCATCTCAGAATGTCTCAGCTGCCTTAACACTGCCAGTGCTGATGTGCCCAAAGAATTTGGGAGAAAAATCTCCCTTACCCCTGGGCTCAGGGTGAATGGGCAAAGTTAAGGAAGAGATGTGGGCATGTAAAACCTTTGGTCAGGAAAGATATTTTGGACCCAGATCTCAGTTCCGAACTTGGAATCTTAGAGTCACCTTCATCATGAGAAGATGGTCTCCTCAGAGCTAGCAGCTGCTCACTCCCTCTGCGTCATCCCGCCACGCCCTCCCCTACCTGGAGTCTAGTTTCTGCTCTATGCCCAGTACTTTTGTAGGACTAGTCCGAGGTGACCAGTGACTCCATATTTGTTGTGTGAGACTGTAGGTCCAGGGACAGTGGAGACAGAAACAGTGCTCCCTCAAGAGTGTGTTCTGTACCAGTGGCGATTTTGGTGTTTAGCCTATAAAGTTTTTTAGAGAACGCCCTTGTAACCAGGGTTCAAAGAGGCTAAGTGGCTTGCTCAGGGTCATGTAGCTAGTAGCAGGGTCGGAATGCAGATACAAATCCCCTCGACTCAGGAACCCATGAGAAAAAGGACAAGGCAAATGGGCTTTCTAGTTGTGATGACCATAGTTGCTAGCTCAGTTATTCTTTTCCCTAGCCCATTCTGCAGGTGTCCAAGGACCGAGTATTACTGTCCTCATAAGGAAAACTGAACAAGAGAGCAGTGGAATGAAATAGTTACTGCCCTAAAGGGGTCAACAGGTGGATCTGAAGCAGGATGTGTGTGGTCCATTACATGGCTGCAGCTTTGAAAGGACAGCTAGGAGATCCGATTGACTGCATGAAAAATAGAGACTTGGGCAAACACATCAGTCAAACTGATAAAGATGTCAAACACGAAGACCCACCCTTCTCTGTCCTGAGCCAAGGGAACAGAAATGTGGGCGGATGGGGTCAGGAATGCTAGACAGAGTGACGTATGTGTTCATAGTATCACAGAAACAAGAGCTTCTGGGAACTGAGTAGATCAAATATCTGTCCCTGTATCGTTCCCCAGAGAGGCAGCTGTGCAGCCCGCTTAGGCGTCCATGGCGTCTAGAAACTCATCATTTCCTGAGGAGGTGATTGCCACCACTGTACATTCCTGACGACCTCGATGTGAGCTTCATAGATGTTAGTGTCTTCAGACTGAGTGACTCTGAGTAAAAACGAGGCCATTGTGATCGTTAGACATGCTGGTTTGACAAATGGCTCGGCTACATTGGAAAGCAGTTTGGCATTTTCATAGAAAGTCAAACATAACTTGATCATACATGGAAATTCCTTTTCTACTGATTATCCAAGGTCAACATATATCCATGCTGGCATTTGTATTCTTCGATCATAGTCCTCAGATGCTTCAAACCTAGAAGCAACTCAAATATTCATCAAGTGGTGAATGGATAAAACTATGCTATATCTATATTGGAGGACACAATTAAACCAAGAAAAAGCCATTGACATAGACATCGTGGGTACATCTCAAAAGCATTGTCTAAGTGGAAAAAAAACAGATTCAGAAGATCAGAAGACTCCATATGGTATTATTTCATTTATATGGCATTCTGGAAGAGACAGGAACTAGAACAGATAGACAGACAGACCAACTGCTCCCGGTTGGAGGCTGCCAGACGCTAAGGACAAAGGGAGGTAATTTAACTAAAAGGAAGTATGCAAGGATGTTTTAGCAGTGAGAGACGTATTGGACATCCTTGATTCACAATTCTATACACTTGTAAGAATTTATTGATCTGTGTAACCAAGCAGTGGTAAACTGTACTGAAGGCAACTATCCTCTAATAAGTCTGACCTTTGAAAAATATTAAAAAAACATGCAAATGCAAAAGTTGACCATTTCATGACCTGAATCTGTGTGCCTGTGAATTGTGGTCCTGGCGGTACTGAGAAGATTCTCTTCCCAGCTCTGGGAATCTGTGGCTGTCTGGATCCATGCAGCCATGATAGAGCTTCTGGGCCAGTAATCCTGATGTTTCATGGCTTCTGGGCTCTATTTCTGAGTTTGTATTTGATCTGGAGCATCTGCTCCCATTCACGACATCTCCTTACACTCCTCAGATTCACTCTGTGTTTAAACCCCATGCATTCCGAGGCTGTAAACTGATGTAAGGGGTGGGGAAACTGTAATAATACTTAATTTCAGATATTCAGAATAATTTAATTCAAGGGTTAGCCTCAAACCTCCTTTTATGCCATCAAGATGTTTCTGTCTTCTGGAAACTATAATTTGTTGTTGCTCTTTGTTTACATCGTGCTGAGCAAAGCGTTGTACTTCCCCTGTGTGACAAGCCTGCAACTCTTTGAGGGCAGTGATTATGCCTTTCTGGAATTTTCTAACCAGGTTGCTTTAAGCTAGAATTTTGTGTCTGTTGGGGGGACCACATCTGGAGCCCTGAATTAAGATGCAGGAGGAAGAGAGGGAGAACTGCTCTCAGAAGGTAGCAAGCAGACTCCTGGGCTATACTGGAGGAAGATGTTGCCATCTGCTCTGCACCTGTATTACCCACAAGTCACCCAACTGCCATTTCTGTTGACTACACCTCCCTTTGTCATCAGTCTCTTTGGGGCAACTTTCTTTGTGGAGTTATTGGCACTTTTGAAAAGAGTAGGCTGTTTCTGATTGTTGCCCCCAAAGTGAAGTTTGCATCTCTAAGGAGCTGATCCTCAGTTCTAGAGGGAGGAAAAGTCCTGGTTTTCATGGAAGAAACATCCCAGGCACATCGAGTAAAAGACCCAAAGACAAAAACAGAGAAGCACAAAGTACCTGTCTCTGCTCAGAGCACATGAAAACTGGCACTCTGTGTGGTTCTGGTGCTCAATCAAGGTTGAAACATAACCCAAACACTGGCAACTCCCAACACTTCTGGAATGGTCTCCCTGAGCCTTAGAAATACATCTCATCCACCAGAATTTCCTGTTACCACCCAGGCTGTTTTCTTCTCTCTTGAGCTTGACAAGACCCATCTCATCCTTAGCACAACTTGTCTTCTGAGGATAGATAGAGATCCATGGTTTCCGTTCCAGAACTTTCTTTGTGGTGAGCACTGGATTTCTTGGAAAGAAGTATTTTCAGTCACTATGTGTGAAAGGTAACACCCAAAGAAATGCTCAAACAATGGAAGATGCCTCAGAACTGCATTCATTGTGTGGGACACGTAGGGAAGCCATGATGCTCCTGAGAGGCGAGAATGTAGAACGGGAGAATGAAGCAAAGATTATATGAACAACAGAGATTAAAAAAAATCAAAGCCAGGAAGAGATAAGGGATGTGCAGTATGCAGAAAGGCTCCAGATGTTACTAATAACCACCAGGTGACTGGTGGCAAGGGTCATAGGTGACGGTGTCAGAGGAGAGGCTATGCTGTCCCTGCACTTGAATGGGGAATGAAGAGACAAGGATGTAGAAACAGGTAGATTTGAACCCAAGTTGTGTATGTTTTCTTGTCTATTTCTCCCATTTTACTTGAACTCCTTCTTTTGGGGGCTTGGTTTACTTATCTTTGTATTTCTAGTGTCAAGTATACTTTTACAAACATGGAAGCCAATATTGTTCAAAGGAAGACCTATTCACACAAATCTTGTAGTTTTATGAGTCACACAGCTGAAGAGACATAGAACTGCAGACCAAGACCTAAGATTGATATTTTTTTTTTTTTGGTCAAGCTTTTTTGATTCATTAAAAGGAAAATGGAGACAAATGTTTTTTTTTTTTCTTTAAACGTTTGCTTTTCTTATTGGGATAAATGTCACTCAGATGGAGTGGTCCAGCCCAGACTCACCTGCCCCCCATGTAATCTGCTCTGTGCTCCTAATTGGGTACTCTGGTCCAAGATCTGGAATCAGGGAGAAAGTGACACTGAATATCACTTACACAAAATATGAACTCTGAATTTTTTTTGTGTCACCTGACACTTTTTATTTCATTGTCTTGCTTCTTAAGATATCTCTGACTTTAAAATGAGGTCTTGTCGCCTGTCATCATAGATAAGTGTTCCACCCAGGAACAAACTTAAATGAAAAGCATGAAGCATTATTGGCATGACATCAATGCTGGAAAGTTTTACAATAAATAAACCTTACTATTTCAAACCACAGTGCTTCCAGCTAAATAAAAGGCTCTTTGGACTTAGGAAAAAGTGGAACAGGAGTTGGAGAAAGTCAAATTGGAGCATTTGTGGTGGGGTGGAGGGTGATCTAAGGGGGAGGAAAAGAGGAAAGATAGGAGGAGGTCACACAGATTGAGACGAGGGATCACACGGCCAGGGCAATGCTTGGGAGTCAGCATAGACATTGTCCAGGTTCTGACTATGGCTTTCCTACCTCCTATAAACCTTGAGTGGAATTTTTGACTGAAGCGGTCAGTTTCTATAAGAACTTGTAGAAAGAGAGTCAGACCTTCAATAGGATGTAGAGTTGTAGGGATCAGAGGAAGGCCCCAGTGAGAGAAGTCATGAAGTCTGGAGTGAATGTGTGTTTTGATATGGGCATGGCCATGTTTAAGACTCCAAGGCTAATGGACCCAAGAGACATTGGCGAAGCCATTGACCCAGATGGGACAGGCTCAAGAGGAATGGCCGTACTCAGTTTGAGACTAAGTCTGAGTCTATATGAACAATTGATTAGTGCCAAGACTAGCAACTGCAGCTTTCCCCTGGTTTCTCCAAATGGACATTGCTCATCTACAGATGCCTTCTGCACAGGGAATCTAACACCTCCCCATGTACTTTACACAAGAAACATCCTGGATTGCAGCAGCAGCAGTAGCAGAGTCCCATCTGATTCCAGCTTCATTGCATGCGTGTCTGTGTGTCTGTCCTTTCTCCATTCCCTTGATGTTCTTAATCAGTGTCCTGGGACCCAAGTCCCAGAACAGGTTATGGCAAAGATGGGAGATCTGAAGTTTCCTTCTGATCTTAAAAAGAAGGGAGACCTCAGAAGAATAGACAAGTAGTTAATATCATGGAAACACACACACACACACACACACACACACACACACACACACACTAGCTCAATGTTTTAAAACAGGACAGAGAAAGAGAAAAATAAAAGATGAACTGCCAAATTTTAACTATCAAGTACTAAGCGCCAGCTGAGAGCCCCTGCGCTGTGGCACAGTTTATTGCTTTTCTCTGTGTAGATCTTGATGATGTCATTATTGCACGAGAGACCTTGCAGCCAGCAGCTGGGGAATGAAACCTCTTCCCAGGTGAAGTTGGGGAACTTGGGGGAGAAGACGGCAAGGGTGAAACATCCCCCCCCCCAGCTTCCACAGCAAAGCCTGAGGAGACGTGGCATTCTCACCAGTGAACACTCAAACAAGAACAGTATGGGGCATGTCTACACATCAGTCACAGCCAGAAGCACAGTGACACCCAGAGCCACGGCACTCCCAAGGCTATGGGAAAGTACTGATGCTATGGCGAGCTCGGTGGCAGTCTTTACCCAGTGGCTTGATTTCAGGAGAGACCTTGTTGGAAGATAGAATGTCTTGGATTTTCCTGGGTCAGTTGTGCAGTGTGCTGGGTTAGGAGAGTCCTGTGTTCTCTTGCGCATGCTAGGTTTTCTTTAAAGTCTGTCATCCTCACAGCTGCGTCACCAGTCACTCGGAGGTGGTTGGATAGTCAATGGCATAAATGACAAAGGCTTGTTTATAGGAAAGCGGGACATGGGCAGAGGCAAACAGCAAGTTGCTTACTTACCAACTTTGTCTTCTCTCTGTATGCACGTGTGGGCCTGTCAGTGCTCACGCATGGGTGTGTGTATATGCCTGAGTATGTAGAAAGGTATAGGGACCAGAGGAAGGCGTCAGATGTCATTTCTCAGGTGCCAGTCACCGTGGTTCCTGTTATTTGTTGGAATGAGGTCACTCACTGACCTGGAACTCATCAAGTGGCCCAGGCTGGCTAGCCAGTGAATTCCAGGGATCTACCTATTTCTGCTCTCCTAGTTATGGGACTGCAATATGTGCCAGCACGCTTGGCTTTTTAAAACGTGGGTTATGGGGATCCGGTTCAGGTCCTCACGCTTAGGAGGCTAGAGCTTTACAAACCGAACTGTCACCCATCCCTACCCCAGCTTATCCTTCTTATGGTGGGGCTTCTGGGTTCCAGTGTTGCTTTTAGCTTTCTCATATGGCAAGGCAAAGAGAGATTTATGAGGAAGGTATTCATGGTGTTCCTGCGTGGAGCAGGTCTGGCAATAATGCAGAGTAAAAAAGATAACTCAGTGCAGTTCTCTGCCAGGGTATAAGCAATAATCTTTAAATCACCGGAGTTCAGATGGCCTTCCTTTATGTTCTATCTACCAACAGATAGAGTTGACACACTGTCGATCACTAAGCCTGTATGGTCTGCATTTTCAGCTACACGAATGTCTGCTGTCTCCATGGCAGCTGCAAATGTCTGCACTCTGTGGAGCTCCGACTTTATCCTCTGTCACAGTCATGGCAGCATCCGACCTCCAAGTGTCCACAAGATCAGCTTCTGCTGTAGACAGGCCCGAGCAGAGGTGATTCAGGAATGGGTATGAGTCTTGCTGTTCCTGTAGCTCAATGCCATTTGCCCCAGTGGCTTCCACATGTCATTGGCCAACTCGCTGTACAACCACATAAAGGCTCCGTCCCACAGCTTCCACCATCCTGTTGTTGCCTCTGTAGAGACCGCTTTGTCTGAGAACAGACAACCCAGGAAGTAAAAGAACATGGATCCCTGCACTGTGGTTTTTGGTAACTGCATTGGGCACACTGGGGCTAAGGATCAAGCATTGGCAGGAGCCCAGAAAGCAGAAGCTGGAGATAGAGAAAGTCATGGTATCTGTGAGAGAGAGGTTTCTGGGAAGTTGGCAGTGGGGATCCCAGAACATGGTGCTCTAGGCTGTCCAGCTCTACTGCATACATCATGTTGAAGACCCAGGTACACCGTGTGGAAGGCCCAGGTACACCGTGTGGAAGGCCCAGGTACACCGTGTGGAAGGCCCAGGTACACTGTGTGGAAGGCCCAGGTACACCGTGTGGAAGGCCCAGGTACACCGTGTGGAAGGCCCAGGTACACCATGTGGAAGCCTCAGGTACACGGTGCGGAAGGCCTAGGTACATCATGTGGAAGGCCCAGGTACACCGTGTGGAAGGCCCAGGTACACCATGTGAAAGGTCTAGGTACATCATGTGGAAGGCCTAGGTACATCATGTGGAAGGCCTAGGTGCACCATGTGGTAGACCTAGGCTATACACTGGACCAGAGGCTGCTACAGGCCCCTGTTGAGTGGTGCTGACTTCCCTAAGGTCATCACCATGGTAAAGCATCTATCATTGGGATCAACGTACATGTACTTAGCAAGGACTTGAATTTCCTTAATAATATTAATGCTACAGTAAGAAATCTCATGAAAAAGCATTGAATTCCCTGGCCTCCTCTGCCCTGTGCTGTGAATGGAGTTCTCATTATAGTGATTGACATTTTTGGTAGTTTTTGTTTTTGTTTTGTTTTAGTCTTGGGAGGTTCCCACAGGAATCTTCAGATCTGCCTTCTCAGGACAAATGAACCTTTTGAAACATCCTCAGGGGCAGGGGATGAGGTATGTGCATCTCTTTCTCTCTCCCAGCTAGTACAGTACAGACATGCTTTAAAGAAATGCTTGAACAATTGCTGGATAAGGAAGACTCGGACCCTGGACACCAATTCAAAACTCATGCAGAATCTGTTAACTCTGTATTGGGAAACCTAGATCTTGAGGCTGCCTTAGAAACTAGCCATACCCAGACATTCACGTTACACTGTGGTGGTTCATGTACTTAAGAGGCATCTCCTCCCTTCTGATCATGATCTGGCCATCACCTTTACGGTGAAAGACATGTCAACCTTTCACTGTGAACCTTTGAGATCTGTCCTAATTAACAGCTGATCAATCTCAGAACCAAAGCTGGGCCTGATTTAACTCCCATCAGCTCCACCAGCAGCACCACGGCCAGTTTTCAGAGTTGAGCTGACAAGACTTATCAAGGGACCTTAGCTGCTATGACACCATGGCTTGGCCTGATGCTGTTGGCCAAAGCTAAGCACTGGGTGGGTATCTTGGCCGTTTCAGAAGCCTGCCTAGCCCACTCTGGCGAGATGTGTCAGGATAGCAGGAATGTGTTGCTTAAGCTAGGAATGTGGCGTCTCTGAGGGCTAGCAGAGGAGGGGGATGGAGGGCGGGAGCTGGTTCTGATGGTGAAGAAGAGAACAGATTGTTCTGAAGGACATGTAAACAGTCCTTGGCTCCTTCATTGCTGTTGTTAGCCCCAAGCTTTGTAAAGTCGGGATATCTTGGGCATTGTTCTAGGGCATGGAAGGGTGGAACCCAACCCGGAATGGATGACAGGATTCTGTCTCGATCTGGTGTGATAGGTGAAACTTGACCTTGGAATAAGGGTGTGTGTGTCTGAGGTTGCTATGACCTTAAGGAAGGCCCATTGGAAAGAGACCCATTCGTCTTGGGGCTAACTTCAAAGCCTAGCTCCTTGAAGAGAGGCATTTTGATTGTCACAGCTGCAAAGAAAGCAGAAATCCCACATTCTACCAGCGTAATCTTTACACACACACACACACACAAGCAAGAGGTGGGCCACCACAAATCTCACTCTTGGTAATTAACTTTAGCACATGGAACGTTTTTTAATTTGAGCAGGTTCACTTCACTGAGATGGAATTTGGACTTGGAAGGCAGGGCCTTAGAGCGTTCCACATGTTTTGTGGAAAAGGCAATGCAGTGTGGGGCTCTTCTGTTACCCAGCATCCTTTCCACTGAGGAAACATAATCGTCTCATCCAAGTGACTCATGCCATGGGCGGGTGACAAAGTGACTGTATAGGAGCCCCCGGGGCAGCATCTTGTTAGGGGGAAGAATATAATATTTTCCCTTTTTCCTCAGCCAAGCTTACCTCTGGTCTTCTTAGAATATGGTTATCTTCCTCATGGGTCTTTGTCATGGGTTCTTCTCACTCTTCACATTGCTTCTCAGTCTTGGCCTATCTCTGCCTCCCTGACCAGCTAATGATCAACTCCCAGGCCCTTCCTTTCTGACCTTCTCATAGCTCCAGTTGTGCTGTGTGTTCCTCACTTAGTGTTCTGAGTGTGTTTCTGTGAGGGTCAGGCTGCCTTGTTCAGAGAACAGGCCAGAAGTAGCACATGGAGATATTTGCTGTTTCCTTTCTTTCTTTTTTTTCCCTTACGGAGGCAAACATTTTGTCACCTGCATTGGGGGATGAGGGTTTTGAGAGAGGGAGGATGGAGGAATTCTGGGGGAGGAAGAGGCAGAGGCAGAGGCAGAGGCAGGGGCAGGGGCAGGGGCAGGGGCAGGGGCAGGGGCAGGGGCAGGGGCAGAGGCAGAGGCAGAGGCAGGGGCAGGCCTGCACAAGACCTGGTGGCTGTTTTTGACATTTCAGATCCTGGGATCGGAAAGGGTAGAAATTGGCCAGGGAAAACTGGAACTAGTCCAAGGCAGAGAGGCTAAACATGCCAAAGTCCCAGAGTAGGAAGTGTAGGGTCTTTGTCCTGGGTACCTTCATGGGTTGTGATAATATTCTTGAAGATGGGGGAGATGGGAGGGGAGAGAGGAAAGACGTTAAGCTCATCATGGCCTTCAGGCTATCCCTCCATCCTCTTCCCAGTCAGATTCAGGACAAGTACTGGCTTTCCCTTGAGATTCCCTGTAACCTTTCCTCTGACCTTCTAGAACCAGGCACTGGTCCACGTCCTGCCACACACGTGTGCATTGCTCTAAAGTTACTCTTGGCTTTATAAATGGGTTGTGTGCTGCTGGATGGTTGGGATCGTTTGACCACTGAACACATGACAGCTGGTCCGTCCTGGGGGACTGGAGCCATCAGGCTTCTCCAGAGAAACAGAATCCAAGGATGTGTGGATCGAAAGTGACTTAGGAAGAATTAGTTCACGGGCTTATGGAGGCTGGGGAATTCGGGCAGTACGATGTGAATCAGTACTGTAGAGATCCAGGAGGCCTGATGGGGCAGTTGCAATGGGAAGGCGAGCTTCAGGAAAGCACACGCTGGTGCAGGGAGACCAGACGGCCTGCTCTATCTGGGCCTCCAATAGTGGGGTGAGGTCCACACACACTGTGGAGAGAAGTCTTACTCCAGGCTTTGACAGAATTTGTTTTCTCTTTAAAGCAGCACCAACTACTACATCACAGAGTCAGGCGTTCAGTGTGGCATTCCTGGATATTGTGTTTAGGGTCGCACTAGGCTACTACATTATAGACTTAGATGTTCAGTATGGCGTTCCTGGATATTGTGTGTAGGGTCGCACTAGGCTAAAACCAAGGTGTCCTGAAGGACCACAGCTCCCATTTGAGACTCAGTCTTGATTCAGCTTCACTCATTTCTGGAAGAGTTTAATTCTTTTAAATTACTTTTGTACAGTTAATTTTTTAAATATAATGTTTTTATTTTCTCAAGTTTCTTGCAATACATTTTAATCATATTCACCCCATTCCCTGCATAGCTCTCCCTCGATTTGCTCCCATCTTCCCACCTCCACCCAACTTTGTATACTCTTTATAAAAAAATAACCCACCAAGTCCAGTTTGCCCGGCACATGTATCCTGGGTGTGGGGAGATCTACCGGAGCATGGCCAACCTACCAGGGGCCACACCCTTGAAAAACTAACTCTCTCCCAGAAACTATCGATTGCCAGTAGCTCCTCATTTAGGAGTGGGAGTTTCAGAGCCTCTTCGCTTTCCATGCTGGGATGTTAACCGGCTTGATCTTATGCAAGCAGCCAAAGCCACTGTGAACTCACAAGTGTAGGGATCCTGTCAAGTCTTGAAGACACTGCTTCAGTCTGATGCTCCTGGCCGTCAGGCCCTAACAATCTTTCCACCTCCTTCCTCTCCCATGATGCTCCCTGAGCTTTTGGGAAGGGGCTATGATATAGATGTCTTATTAATGGCTAAGCACACTACTGACAGTTATCTTCTGAAGTGAAGAGACTTCTTTCAGGGACACAGAGTACATTTGAGCTCAGGAGGGAACTCAGGTTTGTGAATTCACATTTTTGTATTTTTCTTACTCTATATTATAATTGTCAACTAGCGAATATATGTGTGTACGTGTTTATATATGTGTGTGAGTATGTATGTGTGTATGTGTGAGTATGTGTCTTAGTTGGGTTTTCTATTGCTGTGCAGTGACACCATGACCACAATAACTCTTATAAGGAAAACATTTAATTGAGATGGCTTGCTTACAGTTTCAGTGGTTCAGTCCATTATCACCATGGTGGGGAGCATGACAGCAAGCAGGCAGGCGCTGTGCTGGAGCTATATTCTGAGATATAGAACTTCTAACAGGAAGTCAACTGACATTCACACTAAAGGAAGCTTGAGCAAAAGCGACCTCAAAGCCCACCCGCCCAGTGACACACATTCTCCAACAAGGCCACACCTCTTAATATTGTCACTCCCTTTGGGGGTCATTTTCTTTCAAACCACCACAGTATCTATGTGTGTATGTGTGGTATATGTGTGTGAGTATGCATGTGTGTGTGTGTGCACACTTGCAAGCGCACATGTATGCATGCTTCCTGGTTAAGAGATCAAGATGTCACCTTGGAGCCATGACCTCTGGTTTTAATCTGGGGATGAAACACAAACAAAGACAGCCTTTTTCTCCAGCTGTGTTTCTTGGTGGGCTTCTGAAACAACAGTGTGGGTTGGAACGTGGTAAGAGAGGATGGAACTTAGGCCTTCAGCATCTGTAGCGGTTTCTGTATCTGTAAACCGAGGCAGGTTTGAGGTAGGAGCCTGGACTTGTACGATCGGTGTGAATCTGGAGGACAGACGGAAGCGTCCAGTGGTAGAAACAGGCACAGCTCTCAGTGATCTCTCCAGACACGTCACTCAGGATGAGAACTCCACAGCAGTCCCCAGGCCCCACACAAGGGCAGAGGACAGATTTGGGATTTATTAGTAATTCAGAGATTACAAAGGGCATGGAGTTTAGATCAAGATATTTGGGACACATTCTGGAACATTACAAAGTACAAAGAATGGTGCATTAAATGTAGCTCCCAGGTAACCAGGGTGTGGAGATGCTCAAGATCTGAGTGCTTTGGGTTAATCTCCTTTTTCCTCCATCTAGCAGAGATGTCTGATGTTCACCATCCCTCTCTCTCCCTCCCTCCTCCTTCCCTCCCTTAGAATTCTTTACAGGAGGGTAAACAGCAGCTGGATTTGGCTCACGAAGGGATCCTTGCTACTTTTGCAGAAACTCACCAGGCGGCAACGAGAATTCTAAGCAGCTGGTCTTTTCGTTCACAGAACATTTAATGCAATAGAACTCAGCATGATTCTTCAAGCATGTCTTGAGAGACACTGTAATGGGATTTGCTGTGTAAAATTTTAGTATGCCGTACGATCAGACCAGTTAGGGATGCCAATCACCCAGATGGAGGACATTTCATTTGTCTTTTGGGTTCACTGCCATTTGAACAACAGAACCTCTGATACTTTCAGGATCCATGACATGGTGGTGATTGGATTCCACAAAACAAGCGTTTTGTTTCCTCTGATGCTGCCGTATGTCTTCGCCCCCTCTTTATTTTAGCTTAAAAAAACTTTGAAATGCCTGGGCGTGATGGCATACTCTTTTAATCCTAGCACTTGGGAAGCAGAGGCAGGAGGTCTCTGTGAGTTCAAGGCCAGCCTGGTCACAAAGTAAGTTCCAGGATAGCCAGGGCTGTTACACAGAAAAACCAAAAAGTAAATAAATAAATAAATGGATGAATGAATAAATAACAACAAAAATAATAATAATAAAATAATAATAAAAAACTTTGAAATGATCTCAATAGAAAATAAGTTGGAAGATAATGAGCGTCGCAGGATGGGGAGTCAGTTAAAGTTGCTTAAAAACAGAACCCATCCTACCATCTCAACCGCAAGTGTCTCATTTCAGAGAGTACCAGAAAGATGGATACGTTTGGCCCTGGGACCCTGTGTGGTGCCACACACGCTGATGTACAGGTGTCATTATGATCCTTTTTTTGGTATGTTCCGAGAAACATACCCATAGGAAATGTACCTGGGGTCGCCCTAGGAGAAAGGGCAAAGCCTGGGCAGGGAGGTGAGTCTAGCCAACACCCCAGTGCTACAGAGGATCAGCAAGGAAGCATAGAAGCCTTGACAAGGAAGGGGTGGATGGGATGACCTTCTGGTCCACCCTTCTCCATTCATAGAATTACTCAATATTTGGATGAAAGGGATTCCATAGATGTTACAGATTTGGAATTTTAGAGAAAATAGCACGACAGGATTCCTTGCAAATTTCAACAGGAGGTGTGCGCAGATTATTTTGGGAGGGCACCATGACTTCTCTGGCAGGGAGGTCGTAGGGAGGGGTTGCAACAGCCCCTGTTGTTGGTGGGCAGTGTTGGCGAATACCAGAGGGTGGTATGTCTGGATACTTGCCCTGCCCAGCCCTCTCTTTAAGCCATACACGGCTTCCGGAATTGGGGGTGCTGGTGGACAGCAACGAAGAATTCAGGGCAGAACTTCCCAGATTTAGAGGTCCTTTCTTGGTGGGAAGAGACAGGAACTCAACCAGGTCCAGCCTGGAATTGCACAAATACAGCTGTGAGAAAGGAATCCGAAGCACAAATATCTTGAGCAGTTAGAAGCAAGCTGGAAAAAATTAGCAATTAGAGAGACCCGGGGCTGCCCATTTGTTCTGTATTCCCTGTGACTCACTCCTGGTTGGAGGGGGTGGGGAGTGGTGAGGGGTGCTGGGTGGAAGCGGGGGAAGAGGAGGGGAGGTTGCTGGAGAGGAGAAGCCAGTGGAGTCTAGTGTTATTCAGGGCTGCTGACTATGGGGGAAGGGGAGTCAGTGACCTTGTAGACACTGCTGGGGTCACAGTTACAAAGAACTCAGACTTAAGAGTTTGTGTCTCTGGTCTGATAGACTCTTGGAGGAAGTTCAAAGGGAAGAGGGTTAGAAAACCCAGTGTGAGGTCAGTTTAGCACCACCATGGTCCTCTTTCTGTTTGGCTAAGGGCCAGCTGTGGGGCCTGCCAGTGGCCTGTTCAGCACAAGAGGGGAAAAGCTGCAGGATAAAGCTAGGCAGAAAGAGGTATGGATGTGCTTAGAGTTGAGGATAAAGAAGCCAGCGTTGAGACTCATGGGGTCTTCCACGTCCACAAGTGGGGTGACCTGGGGGTGAAGGGAAGCAGTGAGTTGACTTCCACTTTGTCTTGTGTTTTAATCCCAAAATGAAAGAAAGAAGTTAGTTTCTGATAGATTCAAAATTACCCTCTTCTGCATTTTTCTCATTTTCTTAGTTCAAGATATTTTAAAATTATCGGGGTGAAAATAAAATTAGAATCCAATGGGTGTTGCTGGTGAGGGCTGGGGATTCAGTGTGATGGAAGGCACAGTCAGAGTTTGCCAGCATCCCTTTAGGGGATGGAGAAAAGGCACAACTTCTAGATAATGTTGGGCTGGAGGGAACAGCGGTAAGGTATGACTTTGGAACCTGCTTGAGTAGGTCATTGAGCAATCTGGGGTTATCTCAGATCTACAGGAACCCTTCAAATGAGGGGCATCTGACGAAGTATGGGGTGGGTGAATAGGTCCACACCGACAAAAGGAGATTAGTGAGCTGCATACCGCTATGAGCGTATTTTGAGGTCTTAATGCAAAAAAAAAATATGCCTCTTTGGAGAGTCTCCTTACTCACCTAGTTGCTGTGGAGATGTTAGCGTTGGGAGACTTTAAGGCTGGTAGCTGTTTCAGCTGGAAGTTCCTGTTCTAACCACAGCTCCACCGGTTGCAAGCACGGATCTCAGAATCAAGATCCCAGGGTTGAGAAGAGTCACAGATTCTTGGGTTTTATACACATCTGCCTCCTCTCAGTCCCCATGTCTGTGAACAGCCAGTTTGTGGGTGCTAGAGTCTGGGTGTCCCATAAATCCAATGGGATCTGAAGCGGACATTAACAAAGACTTCCACGATGCCTTTGAGACACAGTTGGTGCTGGAGACATCTGTGGTTTGGGTGTGGCTCCCTACCTTCTAAAAGTTTTGATGTTAAACAGCTTCGACTTCACGTCTGCTGCCCTCTCTGGCCATTATAAATAATGGCAGTAAATGTTGAACAAATATATAAGATTTATATGCACATGGGGTCAAGCTCAAAGAAAATAGGCTGTGTTATTAGAATGTTCCAGTCATTCTAGACAAGGACAAAAATCTGTAGGTCTCTAACTGAAACAAGCCTTCTCTCCCAGCTTGCACAGGTCCCCTTCCCTCCACCCGTCTCCTCGGCTTATTCAAGTTCTAATGTAGTTTCTTTTAAGCCAGTCCCTGTTACATACAGGTTAAGCCTCAGGCAGTGTGTAGGGGCTTCCTGGAGGCATAGAGCTTCATATCCCATGTGAAAGGGGACTTGTAGGGCATGTCTATATATGCATGTGCGTGTGTGTGTACATGCGGGCACGTGCATGCACACCTATGCGAAGTAGAATGGGGTCCTGGGAGTTTACTGAAGTGCCCTTACCCCTAACATGCATTGTCACGGATAGAATTTAAATGTTGTGGCTGCCTGTTGACAAAACCTGCAGGATATTGCTGTGGGATTCAGGGACAAAGACTGTGAAGAGGTTCTGGAGAAATGGCAGCCTTTGCTGGTCCTTCAGAGGGCTGGCATTCAGTTCCCAGCACCTGTGCCTGGGGGCTCACAATGACTTGCAATCCCAGTTCCAGGGCATTTGATACTGTCTTCTGTTCTGTGCGGATACCTGCACGCGCACCCTCGCACATGTACACAGATAGAGCATATATGAACATACACACACATGCAAATAAATACATAAATCATAAATCTTTTTAAAAAGGACTGTGAGAGCAATGGAAGATGGAAAAGAGGGTGCACCTATGGTCTGGGGAAGAACAAACTGGTCCCTGGGGACGATGGAGCTGGATTCCTGCAGGATGATGCTGCTTAGCGACCTGCACAGGTTAGCAAGTCCGCAAGCAGATGCCACCACGCTGGAGACTTTCATCTGCTGCACACCAGTTGTTTGCCTGATCAACTGAATAAGGCCCCTGGAGGGTGTTGAAAGAGAGGGGTGTGCCCAATGCCTTTGGCTGCCAGCACACTCAGAAGAGCTAAGAAAACAAGGGCATAAGCTTGAAAAATCTCTTAGGGTTTGTTTATCCAGGCAAAAGGGAGTGGAGGCCATAGCATTAACCGAGTGTAATGAATAGAAACAGCTGACCTGGCAAAGTCTGTCTGCAGCCCGGCTTTGCTTGAATTTACCTTCCCTCCTGAACCTGTCTGACCTCTCCCTCCTACATGTTTGTGCGTGCGTGCACACACACACACACACACACACGTTCATAACACACTCCCCAAAATTCTCTCACACTTATAACACACACACACACACACACACACACACACACACACACACATTTATAACACACTCCCCAAATTCTCTCACACTCATAATACACACACACACACACACACACACACACACACACACTCATATACTCTCACAAACACACTGTAGCTCATACTCATTGTTTCTTTCCTGTAAAGGTCTCCTTTCTCTCTCCTTCCCTTAGCCTGTCTAGTTCGTGCTAGGCCCATATTGAGTCTCCATTTCTTCTTTCATTTATTTGCTAAGCTATATCAAGTACATGCTATGTGCTGGTCACTAGGGCCAGCTCTGGAGACACAGAGATAAAGGCCAAGCTTTCCATTTCATGTTGTTCATCAACAGAAAGAGCTCAGGTCCAAGGCAGGCAGACTTCACACATACAGCAAATTGTGTGCCAAAGCTTGCAACTCTGAGACAGGTAAGTTCAGAGGACTGAGAACAGGTTGGGATATACTCTAAGGTCAAAATAGTGGAGCCAAATGAGAACAATCAAGGGAGTTCACATTGTGTACTCTTTAGAGTGTCCTTGTAAAGCACCCTGCTCTCAAGACTGTCTTCTAACGAGGCTGGGGGATCCTGCACTTCCAGTGTAGTCCGGAGGGAAGGCAACTGAAGCCGGCCTGACCATTCGGCTGTAACCACATGTGATCTCTGTTCCGTGAAACTGGCCTATGATGCTCCTTGGGCTTGGCATACTTCCCAGTCAAGAGAACTTTCCTCATGCTGTCTAGTGTCTCTGATCTCCTGCATGGGTTAGAAAATGTATAGATTGATGTTAAAAAAAAAAACAAGAGAAAGAAAGATGAGTTTAGGGGCTGGGGAAATGCTCAGTTGGTAAAACACTTGTCTCACGAGTGTGAGAACCTGAGTTCAAATCCTCCAAACCCACATAAAAAGAGATGGGTGTGGTGGATGTGGGGATGCAGGCCTGTAATCCTGGTGAGGGAGAGATGGGAGAATCCCTAGAAGCTGCTGGTCATCTAACCTGGCCAACGTGGCAGAGACAGGCCAATGAGAGACCCTGTCTCAAAGAAAAGAGGGAAGACCCTTGAAGACCAGTGCCTGAGGTTGTCTTCTGACCTCCACATGCATGCTACATACATGCCACCAATGCATATATGCGTATTCCAACTCACATATATTCCCACATACAGGAACACACACACACACACACACACCCCACACAAGAGAAAGACAGAAGAAGCCAGCCAGCCAGACAAACAGAGAGACCGACAGACTAAAAGAAAAAGCCTCTCAGTAGAAAGAATGAAGTCAATGAGGGAGTCAATATGGTCAAGAGCAGAAGCTGGGCGTTTGGAAGAGACAGTTTTCCCATGCAATAAACTCTTGGCTTAATGTAAAGTGAGCCATGCTGTTAGGCCAGGTCACTTGGAGTAAATTGCTTAATTTGATCTGGGAATGGAATGTACCTTTTATACCTCCTTTTTCAAGAAACTGATGTATTTACAGCTTGCAGTTCATTTACTTAAGATGAGGACAAACTGTGTCTTGACAGTTCCAGGAAGTTAAGGATGACAAAATTTTTCCCTCTCACCCCTCACCTCTACAATTAAACACACACACACACACACACACACACACACACACACACACACCCATATACACACCACACAATAAACCCCCTCACAAACACACATGGATACTCACATGCGCACATACATACACACACACCATATACACACTACACACACATACACACCACATACACGTACACCCCAACAAACATACATGCATACACACGTGCACACACACATACACACACACACCATATACACATCACACCCACACCACACACCCACAAAAACACATACACACACATACTCTCTTTCTCTCTGTTATTATGTGGCGAGGCTGTCTGTGGAATGACACACTTGGTGGGGTTCTTGTCTGTAAGAATGGTCAAAGTTTCACATGCACAGTGGCATTTTCCCCTGTCCATAAGTATAGTGGGGTTGCTTTTGGAGCCAGACCTCTCTCAGGATGGAATACGGGACCTGAAGGGTTAATTACCCGCATCAGTGAGTTTGAAGCTTTGAGACCCCCAGCACACACTGGCCACAGCTGGGAGTACTAAAAGAGGGTTAGGGGACTTATCTCTCAAAATATGGAAAAAGAAGGAAGTTTAAGATCAGGTCAATAGACATTTTGCAGGTTATGGGCAATATAGCCAGACGAATTCTGCATATCTTCCCAGGCTATGAATTATTTTTATGGAAGGGATTTTGGTGGGCTGTTCTGTTTAAGAGGGGCCCTTCCGCCCTCTCCCAAAAGGAGGAAGTAGGCTTATATGATTAATCAGAAAGTTCAAATTAGAAGCATGGAAAAAACATTCGGACTCTATCCTTGAGAGCAAGTTAACTCAACTAGAAACCTTTGCTTGGTTTGGCTGCCTTCATATCTGTTTTGGGCAGGGTAAATTTTACTGGGCTGCAATGTCTCCTGAAATTCTCTTTCACTGATATGTGTAATGAATTTGTTTATCCTCTTGAACTTGAAAATCCACCCAGCTAGCATGTGTCTGCCTGCATTGTGCCAGGGGTGGGAGGAGGGATAGATAGGACCTCAAAGCCCTTCAGTAGTGTCCAATAGAACGACTGTCAACGGAAGTCTCTAAAGGTCAGAGTAGGGAGTTGCCCTTCCCTGTATCCTGCCAACGTACTGCAGAGGCTTGACCCTCATGAAGAATGGGAAGATGATCGTGCATCTAGAGAGTGCTTCATCAGATATGCTGGGTTATGCATCCATACGTAACAGTCACGATTTGTTTGAACTTTGACCCCAGCCTTTAAAGATGGAGTGTGTTCTGCTTTCTATGGGAAGGGAAACTCAGGAGGCCTTGCCATTCACAGAGATTTCAGTTGAGCATGTCAGCTAAGGCTCTGAGGTGGCTGGGGTTTCCTAGTCCCTAATGGCAGTCTCTGAGACGTATTCCCTATTGACTGTGAAGCCATGGTGAGTCAGGCAAAACATTCAAAGGGACAGAACATGTTCAACGCCTTTGCAAGTCTCTAGCGGGAGAAGTTCCTTGGACTTTGTTGTGACAGGGCGTGGTATCATTGCTGATGTATAGATGTGAGAGGGAGAGAGAGAGAATTCTGATGCCATGAATTTTTCCTTCAAAGGTCAGTGCCTTCATCATAAATCCCAAAAGAACAGGATTAGAGATCATTCTCAGAAACTCTAGTTTTTCTTAGGTGTGTGTCTGCTATTCTAGAATTCACCTGAGAATTTCTGGATGGAGGACAAAATGAACCTTTTTTTCCTGTTTGCTTCCTAGACAAGGTAGATAGGGGTTTCCTTAGCCTTTCTCAACTTCTCCCTATGGAAAGGATTTGAACAATCTCTATATTTCCCCAGCCCAGTTGAGGAAATGATAATAGAGAGTGGGGTTGATAGGGTTGATTGGCAGGGATCCCAACAATACTTCTAAAGCCCTGCGACTTGGGCACAGAGGGAGGTGCCACTGAGCAGGGAATCCGTGGAGGCTCTGTCTTCCTCCCTCTCTCCACCCAGCTCTATGTACTTGAGAATTCCGTCCCAGCCCCCACTCTGAAAGGTGCACGTGGATATGAGGGAAAGTTCTCAGCTCTGAAGGGGGAGAAGTAGATTTTGGTGACCCTAGCGGGTTTCCTTGCCCCTAAAAAAAAATGCCATCCAGTGTTCAAGGGACACAGGAGTCACGACTAGAGGATTTTGTCATCACTGGAAACGGAGGCCTAAGGAACAGAGGTACTTTACCCTGGGGCCACTCTGGTTGTTAGTGGATTTGCTACCCATGCAGTGAGGTTATGGCCTTTTGAAACTTGGGGAAGGGCCATTGTGATTTCAGATCTCTGTCTTGACCCAGTGAACTTTCACCCCGTGTTGCTTTTCTCAGCAAGCTTCTCCTCCAGTACTGTGGCCAGCTCACCCATCCTAATCTCAGGGGGAAAAAAGGGGGAAAGACTCTCAGTGCAGACAAAACCAGTCACCTTGTCTTTCTGCTTTATTCTATGAACCTCCTTCCAGCTATTTTTCCTTGGCCTCTCATCAGTAGGATTTTCTTCTTTCTCTGTTTCAGAGGTGCCCTGACCCTCCACAGGCTTGCTGGGTCGTTATGCCTCAGTCAAAGTTTGAAACTTGCTACTGTTTTGAAAACATTTCCCTCTATGCGTTTGCCATATCTGCTTGCCTAATTAGGCATTCAATCAGTTTTTGGCTCTGATTATTTTCATGTGAGAGTTCAAATAGACTAACAGAACCTTTGATTTAATTGATTACTAAGTTGCTATAAATTGGTTTAGGGTCTTAAGCAGGAATCCAGGTGAAGATGGAAAAGGAATGAAATGTGTCTTTGGCACCCAACTGCTTCCTTCCCCTTTTCCCTCCTCCTCATGATTTTCTTCCCTGTGTGCTCCACGCTAGTTGTTTCTCTTGGAAAACATTTGACATTGTTTTAATCATTTCATCTGATTAGCTAGTTGCTTTGTGTAATCCCAGCAATTTCTAAGAAAATTTTAGGCATCTTCCCACCCCACCCACTCCAGTTTATGCAAGAAGTTAGGTCTCTAAACTTGGCTGGACATAGAATACCTGGACTAATTTTTTTAAAATACAGGGTTTCAGGCCTGATCTTGGAGCAAAAAAGAAGATGATTCTGGATTGCAGCCTGAAAATCGGTATTTTCAGACAAGAGCTCCAGGTGATTGTGCTAATCACCCGCCTTCAGCTGGAAGGTCCCCCAACCCCGAGATTCGGTGGTCCTGTGATTTTATTTTCCTCTTTGCAGCAGGTCATTGGCATAGAATGGACTAGAATGTCAGATTCTTTCTGCAACTACCTGAGGGGAGAATAGTTTCCACTCTGGATTCCAGAGGGTGGGGGCTAGGATCAAGGTGAGTGAGGCTGGCCTCAGGCCATTAGACTTGTACCCACTGTGACGATCTGGAGGCCAGAGAATGTCTTCTACCCTTGTTCTTTCTTCTCCCCTAACACACACTAAGTCTGGGCAGAGAAGGCCCTCTGACAGATGTTGAGTTATACATCTATGTAACTTGGGTCTCTGACGCTTGGTATTTTCTCATGTGCAGTTTAGAGTATCCAGGGCTCAAAGGTATAAACTGAGAGCACAGTTTATTTACTTTGTTATATGTGGGTGGAGTGTAGTTTGTGATATTTTATTATACCGTTCAAAGAAATTCATGTATGTATGTATCTCTATCTATTTACCCACCTATCTGTGTGTGTACATGTGCTCGCTCTATATCTATCTATCTATCTATCTATCTATCTATCTATCTATCTACCTACCTACCTACCTACCTATCTATCCATCCATCCATCTCTACCTACCATCTATCTGAGTGTACATGTGCTCTATCTATCTATCTATCTATCTATCTATCTATCTATCTATCTATCTATCTATCTATCCACCTATCTGTGTGTGTACGTGTGCCCAGCAATGCATGCGAAGGCGGAAGGACAACTGATAGGAGTCAGTTCTCACCTTCCACCATGTGGGTTCTAGGGGCTGAACTCGGTCTTGGTGGCAAGTACATTTATATGTTGTCCCCTAGGTCAAGAACAAGTTTACAATGACCACTGACACTTTTCTCAGGTGATGAAACTCTAGGCATGCAGCTGGCTAAACCAGTTTTGGAATCCGTATCTGCATCTACAGTGTATCTGTAGGGAAATAGCTGGAGAAGCTGGGTATTTATGTGGGAGTCATAGAGAGGGACCCTTCCCGCACACTACCTGTGCAAACTGAATCGAAATGGGTTGCAAGCTTAAATGTGGAAGTTAGGACAGTGAAACCTGTAGTAAAAATGTTAGTGGATCCCTTGTTAACCTTAGTATAGACAGAAAGTTCACAGGCTAAAGAGTTTCTGACTACAGAGAAGAAATCTGCCTAGAATTCATAAAAATTAAGTTCATGTTCAACATAAGACACAGTTGAGAAGTGGAAAGGCCAGCTGTGGTATGTAGGAAAACATCTGCTCCAGGACTAGAATTCAATATATGTGAAGAACTCTATGCTTAGTCATTATGGACAACTGCATTTAGAAAGAAATGTAGAAGACTAAACCAGAGGTCCCCAAAGACATCCGAGTGGCCAAGAAGATGCTCAACATTACAAATCCTCATAGAAATTAAAATTAAGCTGCTAGGGACATTGTCGTCCATGCTTTAGAATGGACAAAATGCGAATGAATGATGCTGTGGAGTTTTATAAGAATGTGAGATAATAAAATACTGCAGGTGGGGGGGGAAGAGAATGTGTAGTCAGTTTAGAGATCTTTTTGACATTTTCTAATACATGTAAAAGTATTGTCCCCAAATGCAATCATCTTATTTCTATGCATATTTCCAAGAGACATGAAAATATGTGTCTAAGGAACATACACGTAGGCCAGTGCATGAGCAGCAATCTCAAACTGGACACAATCCAGATGTCTATCAATAAGAAATCAGAGAAATAGGTGTTAGCATACTAATAAAAAGGGAAGATTACTTATCAATAAAATCCATTTAAACAATCAACTCCAGCAGTATCCGAATGAAAAGCCCATGTCCAAAGAGCTCTTGCTGGATGCTGTTGGGTGATGGCTTGGAAGCAGACACAGAGAGTCTTTAGTGATAAACAACGGAACTGCGGTTGTCTCAGAAGACAAGATACACTCTTGATGGGAAAGGCACACAGGAATTGTCCCAGTGAGCTATGTTTGTGATAAATTATCTCCAAACTAAATGCCAGAAACTAAATATACCTCATTCTGTCCCTCAGTTTTGTGAGCCAAAGATTCAGGCAAGACTTGATTGACTGTTCATTTTCCACATGAGGCTGATGGATAGTCTGGTCCTGGGGGTCCAAGATGGCTTTCCTCAGGTCTGACCTCTTGGTGGTCTCTGCTGGAGCTCTGGACTGCAGGGCCTACATATAGCCTCCCAATAGGGTGATTTCAGTGGGGAGGCTGACTGACTTACGGGGCGAGTTGCAGAGACTCAGCTAGCCAAGGCTGGGCAGCACTCTGGTTGTGCTGTGTTGGTTAAGACAGTCTGCTGAGATTCATGGACAGAGACCATGGGCCCCACCACTCCACGCAAGGACTGCCCAAGACTTCACAGCCATGATGGGTAACTTTCTGCAGCTGTTGGAAACCCCGTTTGTTTTGATTTCAGTGGTGGGTACCGGAGCATGTACCTAATGACTATGGGACATAGTTACAGTTTGTGTGCTTGTGTAAATGACAATCTGCAGAGTGCCTCAGGCACTGCACTCTTCTTGTCCAGACAACTCTATGGGACAGCAGTTATGAACCCATTTTACTTCGTAACTTACTAAATTCAACGAGGAACAGGATTTACGTCTGTGTTTTTCTGACCCTAAGATGTCATCTTCCACTAGTACATGTGCCAAGAACAAGAAGTTCATTCAGCCCTCAGTTAATATCAGGTGCTACGGGGCTTCCAACTGGTTTTATAAAAGCCAATTACTAAGTACCCCCCTCCTCCAAATTCTAATAGTCATATTGGAAGCTTGAAATTGGTAACAGGAGGAAGGCTCCCACCATGAAAATCAGTGAATACTATGTTAGTTTCTTGCGGGTGCATTGAGGAGGCCAACTTTCCAACACATCAGATTACAATTTTCCCCAAAGCAGACCTGAAGGTCTGTACATAATTATACATAATAACCTTTTGGCTTTGTGCTTCAGAAATATATATTACTCTTTTTTTGTAGTGTATGGGATTGGTTCCAGGTCCTTTTACAAACCAGGCAAGTAAGTACTCAACCACTGAGTTCCATGGCCAGCCCTTGGCTTTTGAAGGTAGGGTCTCATTATGTAGCCCAGGCTAGCCTTGACTCATGATCCTACAGCTTCTTGAGTGGTGGAATTAAAGGTATGTATGAGTAATGTGTTCAATCTAGTTAAATTCTTTCTTTGTAAGTAAATGTAATCAACTCACCTTTTATTCTCTTAAAAACTTCTGAATTGTTCTGGAGCCTGCACTAGATTTGATTTACCATCCGTCTTTCTAGTTCTTCTGTTTCTCATTTTCAGAACAGTTGGAAGCAAGCTCATCCAGCTTTGAGTGGCTATAACCTTCCCCTTTGCCTCCTTACAGGCCCCTCTTCCTGAGTTGTGTTCTCTCTCAGCCTGCTCAGTCTGAGGGATCCCACAACATTCTCCTCACTGAGGAAAGCCTCCGTCTTTTGCTGCCCCCCCCCCCCCCCCCCCCCCCGCAGGATCCATCAGTCTTCCGGTCTCTTCTTTCCCAGCATTCCTAGGTTTCTGGGCCTCGGCTAGCTCCAGTCACAGGTATTGCTCTATGACTTTCTGGAACAGCCTGGCCTGCTTTGCCAGCTCCCTAGGGTCTCTCATCACCAGCCAGCACGAAACCCAGGGGCATTCGCGAAAAACAATGCAGCAGGGACTTCCTGGAAAGCGTCTGGGGCTCTGTCAATCAAAAGAAGGCTGGGAGAGCCTGTGGCATTGTGCTAGCATGGAGGGAGAGGCTTCCGGTGACACTGCAGGGGCATACCCTGGGTTATTTCTTTGAAGAGGTGAGTGAGGGGTGCGCTGCTGATTTACTGTTTTTTTTTTTTTTCTGGTCCCATTAATGGATTTACCTCATCTACACTCTTCTTAGGCCCTCCCTGTCCCTAAGCTTAGATAACTGCGAACAAACCAGCTTATCGAGGGATCAACCCCGGTACACTGGCAGTCCGATTTTGTCCTTTCGTGACATTTACTGAGTGTTTACTGAGTCGTGCGTGCTCTACCGAGGGCTCCAACAGCATTGTCTCATCTCACCATGACAGCGTCTCACATGAGGAAGTTAAGCCTCAGAGAGATTAAGTAACACTTTTCATGGTCACATAGCAATTAAAGTGTGTGAGTCAGAATCTGAACTCAGGATCGCCTGGTTCCAAGCCATATCATCTCCTCACCTCTTTGCTATGCTTTCCTGGCTCTGTGTAGGATATCACAGCTTAACCATCAGTGAATAATACCCCTCTGTGTGCCAGACGCAGGCCCAGGACTCCAGGCATGGGTGAGATACAGTTCCTGTCTTTGAGGAGCTTTCAACCTAGTAGACAAAGCAGGCAGTCTCACACACAAGCGCTTCTACTTGAGGCATCAGTAGGAGTTAAGGGAGTTGATGTGGGGATGGGAGGCCACTGGCCCCTGTGTTTGGCGATGAGAGGCATGTGCCAAAACTCTCTGACGGGGCAGGGATGTCTGGCAGGGTCAGAAGCATGGAGGATCTACCTTCTCACCCTGAGTGCAGTGTCTGTTTACCTGGATACAGAGTCAGCCAATACGTCTGCTTTACTCCGAGGTACCATGATCTCCCCGGAGACTGAATCAACACTGGTGAAATGTTCTACAGACTTCTCCATCTAAAGCCCATATATCTGAGTGACTGTGTGCGAAAGAGAGCTAGAATGTTTGCACTGAGGGTGACATCAGGATGTCAGAGGAGTGAGAGTCGGGGTTCCATCAGGATGTCGGGGGTGGGGTGCCATCAGGATGTGGGAACAGAGCCCATAGGAACTCAAAAGACTGAACTGAAGATCCAGGACCAGCCACTACCTGGTGTAAGACCTTGGGTAAATTGTTTTCTGTTTCCTTTACCTGGAACTTGGCTTTTCCATGTGTAAATGAAGTTACACCTGGGTGAACTGACAGTGATTCTGAGATCTGTGGTCCCAGGTGTGTGTGTGTGTGTGTGTGTGTGTGTGTGTGTTTGTCTGACCCGATATCTGGGGTAGATTTTAGCTTGAGGCAGCTTCCCCTCCTGAGTGTAGACTGAACTGGCTTGTGTGTGTGTACATGTGTGTGTTTGTTTGTGTGTGTGATTACTTTGATTTGGAGATAGCCTTATTTGGCTGTCGTAAAGAAAAAAACACCTACAACTTCTGCACGCTTCCTCTTCTCTGCTGAGACATCAGCAGTAAGGACAGCCATGTATGCAATATTTCCAGCATTGGGATGGCACTTGGCGACCCCAAAGAAAGTCATAAGCTCTTTTTAAGAGGAGTTAGGGGAAATCCAGGGAGGAGGGATTAGTCTGTGGCTGATTGGTGGAGAAAAGATTAGTCTGGGCCTGATTGGTGGAAGGGACTAGTGGTTAGGGACCTTCGAGCAGTAGGGTAAGGAAAGCTGTCTTTAGTTAACAGGAGACTGGGGGCACCTGTTGAGCCAGCAAAGGGGTTTGGGGGGCCTTGCTGAGCCATCAAAAGGTGCCGTGGGGTGCCTGTTGAGCTAGCAGAACCTTGTGGGGTGCTTGCTGTTGGTTGCTCCTAAGTCGTGGTTTTCCTGAGCTGTCTCCTTAGCTCTGTCCATTTTAGGGAACCAAAACTAAGGCCTGGTTTTTCATCAGGGCTACTAGGAGAGCCTGTCTTGGCTTTGTTCTCCACCCCCACTAGCCCTCTGATATAGAACATTTCATCCAAACATAAAAGAATATACCTTCTTCTCAGTACTTCATGGAACTTTATTGAAAATTGATCACATACTCAGTAACAAATCAAACCTCAACAGATACAAAAAAATAATAGAATAATCTCATGTATCTTGTTGGATCACCATGGTTTAAAGTTAGAATTCACCAACAACAATAATTTCAGAAAGCCCACAAACACATGGAAATTGAAAAATGCTCACCTGAATCACAATGGGTCTTGGAAGAAATAAAGAAAGAAATGAAGACTTCCTAAAATTCAATGAAACTGACCACATAACTTACCCAAACTTATGGGACACAGTGTTAAGAGGAAAATTTACAACACTAATTGCCTACATAAAGAAGCTGGAAAAATCCCACACTAATGAGTTAACAGAATACCTGAAAACTCTAGAACAAAAAGAAACAAACTCACCCAGTAGGTCTAGATGACAGGAAATAATCAAATGCCATAGTAAAAATGGCAGCTGAAATTAACAAAATAGAAATAAAGAAAACAATACAAAGAATTAATGAGACAAAAAGTTGGTTCTTTGAGAAAATGAACAGTATAGACAAACCTTTATCTAAACTAACCAAAACATAGAGAAAATATTCAAATTAACAAAATCTGAAATGAAAGGGGGTACATAACAGCAGACACAGAGGAAATTCAGAGAATATTCAGGTCATATTTCTAAAACCTGCACCCCACAAAATTGGAAACCATAAAGGAAATGGACAGGTTTCTGGATAAATATCACTTACCAAAATTAAATCAAGACCAGACAAGAAAATTAAATAGACCTCTAACTTCTAAGGAAATAGAAACAATCATCAAAAGTCTCCCAACCAAAAAAAAGCCCAGGATTAGATAGTTACAGTGCAGAATTTTACAAGATTTTCAAAGAAATGATACCAATACCCCTCCAATTGTTCCACACAATAGAAACAGAAGGAACATTGCTAAACTCTTTTTACAGTTACTTTTACTCTGATACCCAAGACACAAAAAGACATTACTAAGTAAGAAAATTACAGACCAATCTCATTCATGAACATTGATGCAAAAATACTCAATAAAGACTGGCAAATAGAATCCAAGAACACATCAGAAAAATCACCCACCATGACCAAGTAGCTTCATTCCAGAGATTCAGGGATAATTCAACATACGAAAATCTGTCAATGTAACCCACCATATAAACAAACTGAAAGAAAAAAAGTGCATGATCATCTCATTAGATGCTGAAAAAGCCTTCCACAAAATTCAACACCCCTTCATGATAAAAGTCTTAGAGAGAGTAGGGATACAAGGAACATACCTAAACACAATAAAGGTAATATACAGCAAGCCAACAGCCAACGTCAAACTAAATGGAGAGAAACTCAAAGAGATCCCACTGAAATCAGAAGCAAGGTAAGGTTGTCCACTCTCTCCATATCTATTCAATATGGTACTTGAAGTTCTCACTAGAGTCATAAGACAGTAAAAGGAGATCAAGGGAATACAGATAGGAAAAGAAGAAGTCAAACTTTCACTAGTTGCTGATGATATGATAGTTAACATAAGTGACCCCAAAAATTCTACCAGGGAACTCCTACAACTTATAAACACTTTTAGTAATGTGGCAGGATACAAGATTAACTAAAAAAAAAATCAGCAGACCTCTTTTATACAGAGGATAAATGGGCTGAGGAAGAAATCAGAGAAATATCACCCTTCACAATAGCACAAATAACATAAAATAACTTGGGGTAACTCTAACCAAACAAGTAAAAGATCTGTATGACAAGAAATCTAAATCTTTGAAGAAAGAAATTAATAAAACATGAGAAAAATGGAAAGATTTCCCATGCTCTCGGATAGGCAGAATTAGCATAGTAAAAATGGCAGTCTTACCAATAGCAATTAACAGATTCAAGGCAATGCCCATCAAAATCCCAGCAAAATTCTTCACAGACTTCAAAAGAACAATACTCAACTTCATATAAGAAAACAAAAAACCCAGGATAGCCCAAACAATCATGTACAATGAAGAAACTTCTGGAGGCATCACCATCCCTGACTTCAAACTCTACTACAGAGCTACAGTAATGAAAACAGCCTTGTATTGGCATAAGAACAGACAGGAGGACCAATGGAATCGAATAGAATTGAAGACCTGGTTATCAATCTACACACCTACAAACACCTGATTTTTTGACAAAGAAGATAAAAATATAAAATGGGGAAAAAGTATATTCAACAAATAGTGCAAGCACAACTGGATATCAACAAGTTGAGAAATGCAAATAGATGCATATCTATCTCCATGCTCAAAACTCAAGTCCAAATGGATCAAAAACCTCAACATAAAATCAACCACACTGAGCCTCATAGAAGAGAATGTGGGAAGTGACTTTTACGCATTGGCATAGGAGACCACTTCCTAAATATAACCCCAGTAGCACCAGACATTGAGAGCAACAACTAATAAATGGGACCTCCTGAAAATGAAAAGCTTCTGTAAAGCAAAGGACATAGTCAACAAGACAAAACAGCAGCCTACAGAATGGGAAAATATCTTACCAACCCTGTATCAGACAGAGAACTGATCTCCAAAATATACAAAGAACTCAAGAAACTTGATATCTAAAGAACAAATAATCCAACAAAAATGAGGTACAGACCTAAACAGAGCTCTCTCAACAGATGAATTTCAAATGACTGAAAGACACTTAAGGAAATGTTCAATATCCTTAGCCATCAGAGAAATGCAAATCGAAACAACTCTGAGATTCCACTTTACACTTGTCAGAATGCCCAAGATCAAAACCACTGATGACAACTTATGCTATAGAGCTTGTGGGGTAAAGGGAACACTTCTCCATTGCTGGTGGGAGTGCAAGCTGGTACAGTCACTTTGGAAATCAGTATGGTGATTTCTCAGAAAATCAGGAAACAATCTACCTCAAGACCAGCAATACTACTTTTGGGTATATACCCAAAGATGCTCAATTGTACCACAAGAACATGTGCTCAACTATGTTTATAGCTGCATTGTTTGTCATAGCCAGAACTTGGAAACAACCTAGATGCCCCTCAACTGAAAAATGGTTAAGAAAAATGTGGTACGTTTACACAGTGGAGTACTACACAAAGGTAAAAAAATAATGGCATCTTGAAATTTGCAGGCAAATGGATAGGTCTAAAGAAAAATCATATCAAGTGAAGTAAGCCAGATCCAGAAAGACAAATATCATATGTATTCACTCATAAGTGGCTTTTAGACATAAAGCAAAGAAAAAACAACCCACAAATCTACAACCCCAGAGAATCTAGACAACAAAGAGGACCTGAAAATAGACCTACATAGATCTACATAGGAAGGAGTAAAGGTAAGATCTTCTGAGTAAATTGGGAGAATGGGGTGTCATGGGAGAGGGTAGAAGGAAAGGGGAAGAGAGGGTTTATAGCTCAATAAAAGCAATAAAAAATAAAAAAAATCAAAAAAAGAAATTTTGGAAAAGTTGTAGGAACAGTACAGAGGTCATATTTACTCTTTACTCAGTTTTTACTAATTTTAGCATTGTATACATTCTCTGGGCCATTGTCAAAATGAACTAGTTCTGGAAAAGCTGGTACCTAATGCATAAACTCACCTTAGAGGAGGTGACTGGCCCTTCCCGAATGAGAACTGGGGTCCCAGAGTTGGTTATTTCCCGTCATCCAGGGTATAACTCCTATCAGGATAGGTGACAGCCTGGAAATACCCAGGTCTCAGGACCTGGAGATTCAGAGGTCCACTGAGAAGACTGACATAAGATTCTGATGACCCTTCCAGACTCGGATTCTGCGATGTGAAATCCGTTGAAGAAGCGAATAGTATCTCCTAGGTCTTAGCTACTGTTCACAGGTAGCGCTGGGGCTGTTACACTGAAGAAACGATAGCTATTAAATTGCTAGATTTTAGTGTTTGGATAAAAGTCACACCCCTATATCCAAAGAGTCTAAAATGTAATATTAAGCTGGGGGTACCACCCCAGCCCTCTAACACCCCTATATCTAAGAAGTCTGGGATGATTAGAGGTCCCTGGTCTGGCAGTTGCCCTAGCTTGGACTCCAACTCCCAGCCTGACAAGTGGTGACCCCTTCCTGGGGAGGGCCAGGACCACTTCCCCAGGCTTTTTAGGCTTGCCTATTCAGAAAGAAGAACACGTGGTTTTTGGGTTTGTGTGAAGGCCCCTCCCCCTTCCATGCTCTCCAGGCCACTGAAGAGTGCAACATTTATTAAACATGGGCATTTTAATTTGGCTTATCTGGTTTGATTGGATTTCTATGTGCCAGCAGAGCACCTCATCTTAGGAAATATTGCTAACATTTACTAGTCAGCACACACATTTGAAAAAAGCCAGCACCCTATGCATGTGTACACACAGCAAGCTCTGTCTTTCTGTCTTCATTCCTTGGCTGCATCTTGTTCTTTACATGCTAAACAGGGAAGGAAATTGATTGGCAGGCCTGGTCAATGACTTTGGATGAACTCAGTGACCTTGGGAAAGGAGCTTTAGTCTTGGACCTCTTCCCTAAAACTTGAGAGGAGACCCATCCCTGAGATGACACTAGCCTTTTGGTTTTTGTACTGTCTTTCTCTGTGTTGTGTGTGTGTGTGTGTGTGTGTGTGTGTGTGTGTGTGACAAACCTGTGTGTGCAGTGTGTTAGTCTGTACATACATATGTGGAACAGTGGTTATTCTGTGTATCGTTGTCATCATTCTCTACCTTACATTTTGAACACGGGCTCTCACGGAACCCGGAACTTGCCATTTTGGTTTGATTGACACGGTTAGTGAGGCCCTGGGGTCCACCTCTCCACCTCCCTGCGCTGACATTACAGGTGTCACAGCTAACTTGGATGGATGCTGGGGATCTGAACTCAGCGTCTCTTTCTTGTCCAGCAAGCTCTTTACCCACTGAGCCACTTTCCTAGCTCCTTCATGGTTTTATTCTCATTCTTTCTCATTTTTCCATCCTTCTCGGTTTTCCCATCCCATCTGCTCTTCTGTTTCTCAGTTTCCCCATGTGTTCTCATCCTTTCTCTCACTCCAGCCATCTCATTCTCCATCTTTTTTATCCTCTCATTTCTCGCTTTCTCTTCAGCCCTCCCTTGCATTCCCTTTCTCTACTCTTTAGTATAATATTTCTTCTAGGCTTTCATGGCACAGCAGACACTATGGCACTTCATCCAAGTAAGAGGAGAAAAGAAATGAATTAAATCATAGTATTGGCAACTGGCAATTTGCTTCAATCACAGAAAAATGTCCCCGGCTTCCTTGAATATTGAAACATTGATGAAGAACAGATTCCCTCTGGCAGTGAAAATTCCCCTCTGTCTGAGTTTGGCATCAAGATATCTTGCTTGATATTACAGGCAATTTGATGTGTTCCCTGCTCAGCAAAGTTGGAACACATTTCAAACAACCTATGTATTGATGGAAAACCATTTTTATTTTTAATGAGGGCGTATTAAAAATATATATACTTTTCCACTGATTTCTTGCTCTTGGGAGGTCAAGATCTGATGACATCCAGGCAGGAAGGCCTGGGTTTTTCCACTTTGTCTGTGGGGAAAATGCTGAAATTTAGACTCTCCCTTCATCTCCACCCCTTTGTTAGACTTCACTGATTTTAATAAACACTTTCCTGCTCTGATTTCCTCAGTGACAGAGAAGCAGAGGGACATCAGTGAGATGGTTCTTTCAGGGGTCACCTCTGTCAAGGACAAGGATTCAGTGACAAGAGGCTTGATTCAAACAAATATGAGGGCGATGTTAGGGGTAAAATACAAAAGAAGGGATGTCAAGTCCATGAGAAAATACAGATTTTGAGAAGCAACTTCTCCATTGTCATTCTGCTGGGTACAGGAGGGCCAGGTGTGAATGGATGACAAATCAAGGGGACATGTATGACAGCCTTCAAGGCTGTGGAGGAAGGCAGGGTCAGTGAGTCAGAGATGGGCACTGGAATGTTCTAGAAGGTCAGAAATGATGACTAATGAGAAAGGGCTTTTTTTTGATGTTGTTATCTTTCAAACACAAGCTTTTTTTTTTTTTGGAAGACTCATCCTTTGTCTAGTAACTTCCCTCCCTGTGCCTCCCCAGTCAAAAACACCTGGGTCTTTGGATGAGGATGGAAGTCCCAGCAAGCATGGCCATGATATCCAGCAGGAATCTTAGATGTCACCTAGCCCACCTAGAGCTTCAAGACAGTTCTAAGAATGCCTTGGATTGAAAAATAAAATCACCTCTGTGCCCATTTATCAAGAGCAAGAAGGGAAGGAGGATATGTTTGAAGGGCCATCCCCAAGTACACTGACTCTTCATTCCAATCTGTTAAACATGGTGAGAATAGAGGACCAGCGAGGTGATGCAGCTCAACCTCAGCTGCTTGTGCTGCCTTAACCTGAAGTTCACATTTCAGACTTGGGGATGCTAATAGCTCACCTAAGAGCAGAGCTGGGCATCTCCAAGTGCAGAGGCTCTTTCTGTCCATCACCAGCAAGGGCTGTGTGGGGCAGACTTCCACTACCTGCCCATGAGAGCCCGTGCGCTAAAGTGCTGCTCGAACAGAGTCAATTTTCATGAAACGGGCGCTCTCTCTGATCCTCTCTGTGGTTAGCCCTTTGACCTGCAGAATGGTAGCCCAAGCCCTTTTAGTTTAGGACCCTGATGAAGGGAAACTTCAAGACTTGAGATCACGTAGATGCCCTGAGTCCAAAGAGCTTTGCTCCATTTACAGAGGCAATGAACGGAAGGCTGAAAATATTCAGGAACAAAAACGAATATGTAGAGGTTTTTCTTGTCATGATCTCCCAAACAATACACTACAACTGTTTACCTTGTGTTAGGTTCTGTAGGCCATCTACAGATGATCTAAACTGTACAGAAGGATGTATTATTTTAGTCACAACTACTTTTAAGGCAGCTGCAGATTTTTGTGCTGTCTTTGAACCAACCTCCCATCTATAGGGAGAGACAGATGCATGTGGTTCAACCCCTTGGATCTCCACTTACTATGCTTACCCTGGTTCTGTAGTCCATGCCACAGTCTGTGTCTTTAGTTTATAACTGTGCCCTCAGTGACTCACCTGGAGCAGACTCAGGATGGCGTTAGGTGATGGGAAATGTAGAAGACAGAAGGGCCTTGGTTCCTAAGGAGACAGTGGGGCAGTTCTGGAAAGACATCAGGTTTAAATTAAAGTTAACTGCGCAAGTAACTTAAAGACACAAGGAAGTGGTGTGGCCAGAGAATCTCAGGTAAGGGGCAAGGTAGACGTGAGCACTGTCTGGTGTGATAGTTTGGTTTTTACAGAAAGGCCAGGCTCAGGTGAAGACTTCCTGTCCGGGAAGGTAGGGAGAGACTATGTAGTACAGGTTGATTCAGATCCTCAATTCCCCCCTTTCAACCTCTCCGATGCTGAGATTATAGGTGCAAGCTACCACACCCAACTTCAGCTTAGGTAACCTTAGTGCAAACTCTTGAGACAGGTGTTACATCAGCTATTGTTTTACAAAGAAAGAGAACCAATAAGGACGTGTGTTATGTCCTTATGAAGGATGGCAAGGTATGCAGAGCTGATTCTCAGCTGGAATCCAAAGGCCCATAGGCTGCTCTAGGATCAGAAAGAAACAATGTCCCAGCCTGAAAGTTGCCATGGGGAATGATGTTCTTTCTCAGGGAACAGTCAGGATATTTTTCTACTTAGGATTTCTGCTGTTCACACAGTGCTCACCCATATTATGGAGGGTATTTTGCTTTCTTTGACCTAACAGTTGAAATATTCTCTCTCAAAAACTCTCTCTCAGAATGAAATACACATTTGGCCAACTATCTAGGCACCATGTGGTCCAGCTGACCACATGAAACGAACCACCACAAGTATGATAAAGGCCCATGTCTTTATGTTATAGATGGAAGGGAAGCATAGAGAAGCCAAACCAAGCACCCACAGTCTCTCAGATGGAAGATGATAGAGCTAGGGTATCGATGTACATAGCCATTGCATGATCTTCCAAAGTCCTGACTTTTATTATCACTTACAGAAGGGACAATGGAAAACTACACTGGGGTGACTTAGTGCAGCACAATGAACGCCTTAAACTTCAAAATGCCTCTGCTGCCGTCTTTCTAGCTGTCCGGAGGTCCTCCATGAAATGAAGGGGCTTAGGTTCTTTGCCTATGAGTCTTTGCTTTCTGGAGACCGAGTAGCCAATCAGCAAGCCCAAGCCAGCTTTATCTAGGCATGGAGCTTCCTTACTGGGCCACAGGATGAAAGAAAGCTTGACAAGCAAATTCAACTAGAGCAAACTTGGCCACCTGTGACTCCATGGGGGGTCTTGAAGAGCTCAAGAAGACATTGAAATCCGGAGGGAAGAACAGGCTCCCGTGAGGACTGTGTTTCCTTCATATGTCTAGTGGTAGGAACCTGGCTGCCTGTGTTCAGAGCATCTTCTCCATCGCTAAAAGATATAGTAGGGCCCAGTCCACTGTGGGTGGTGCCATCTCTGGGCCAATAGGCCCAGGCCTTATACAAAAGGCAGCAGAGCAAACCAGATGAAGCAAGCCAGTATGTAGCGTTCTTGCACGGTCTCTCGCGTTCTGCCTCTAGGTCCCATCTTTGGTTTTCTTCAGTGAAGGACTGTAACCATTAAACCAAATAAACCTTTCTTCTCTAATATGATTTTTGGTTATTGTTTTATCACACCCACAGAGAAAGTAATACAGACTTATCTCTGGAGAGCCAGATGGTGGTATCTTTGTTTCTGCAACCTTGTGTCACATGTCTGGTTCTGTGTCATTACCAAGCTGTGTTTGTTACTATGAGTTTGAGAGCAGATATTATGATACTTCTAGCATTTCTTCTTTTGACCAAGATTGCTTTGGCTGCTAGAGGTCTTGTGCTTCTGCATACATTTCAGGATTACTTTCCTTGTTCTGGGATTTTGATGAGCAATTCTGCCTATCTATGAACATGGGAGCTTGTAGTTACTTTGTAGTTACTTCTTCAGTTTCTATTCTCAGAGTGTGCAGGATAAAGCTGCATTTTAAGTTTAAATTACTGTGATTAAGAGATCTATAAAACAAAAATTCCTTAACCTTTGAGACTACTTGCCCAAGGACAGATAACGTCCTGGGATGCTATAAGATTCATGCAAGATATGTTTTTACGCCTGTAAAAAATCTTGGTTGCCCAAACTGCATGGGATGTACTTGATCACATGTAGGTGGGAGGTAGGCAGACAGGAAGTATGTCAGAATGTATGCTTGCCCCTGAGTGATGAAGGTGTGAAGTACATCGCCTTGTGAATTTTGTCCTATAAGCCTCTGACTAATGTAATTTGGTACCATATTCTGGGATCACAAGTATGGACCTGGCCAGACCAGTATTTAATAACACTTGCTTCAAATTTGGCTAAAAAATTGTGGTGGTGGTCTTACTTTTGCCTAATGGGATTAACAAGTATTGTAAGATTTTCCTTGTGAAGGTCTTTTACTTCCTTGTTTAGGTTTATTCCCAGTTGTCTTTCTTTCTTTTTTAAAAAGGTTTTTATGAATTGGAGTATTTCCCTGAATTCTTAGTTAGCATGTGTAAGACTGTTACGTAGAAAAGCTGACTTTAATGGGTGCTGACATTGTATTCTGCTACATTGGTGAAAGTGTTTATCATATCAAAGGGTTTCGTTTTGCCTTTTGGTTTTTGAGACAGGGTCTTTCTATAACATAGGCTGGCCTAGAACTCTCTATGTTATCCATACTGGCTTTAACATCTTGATCCTCTTGCCTCAGTTTCCCGGGAGTATAGGTGTGCACCACGATGCCCAGGCTAAAGTATTTTAAGTACAAGATCATATTGTCTGCAAAGATGGATAGTTTTTAGCTTGTCCAGCAGTTTTTCTTGCCTTAGTCCTCTGAATTGGTTAAGAGTGGTAAGTGTGGATGCCCTTGCCATGATCTTGGTTCTACAGGGTTTTATTCTCCATGTGTTTCTTTAGTTTTTATTGCTATTGATTTTTAATATTAGGACATTATGAAGTGATTTTTAAGAAAGCATTTCAATTTTGGGTATTCATTGAGATTTAACTTTCTGAAGATGGTTATGACTGATTTATATAACAATCACATTCAATTTAAATTACCTTTCAATATTCTGACTTCACTTGCAGAATTTTATATGTATCCCTGTTAATACAGAGTTTTGTTCATCGAGCCCCATATTTCAATCTGACTCTGCCATCTAACAAGGCTGCTGATTTGTGACCAGCCAGAAAAGAAAACGAGGAGCCTTAGAGAGCAGCATTTCTTAAGTTAGACCTCTGTCCAATAACGTGTGGTAGGGAAGGAGCGTAACCGCCGAGTGCTAAAGCTTCACCAGGGAGGAGAGGAGGAGTCCAGGCTTTTTAAGTGTGGGGTGGGAGTCCAGGCTAGTTTATCACAAGCAGAATCTTTAGAACGTCTGCTTTCCCCTTTTCAGAGAACAAGGGAGTAACTAATAGCCAGGACATTGGGGATCATGACAGAAAGACACAGCACAAAGGATGTGGTTGTGTTCAGCTCTTTCGTGTATCTCCCTATGCTTCTTTTGGTGCTCAACTTATTTCTTCCAGTCCTAGAAGTTATAGAAAGTACGACCCTTGCCTTCAGAGGGAAGCCTGCAGTTGGTTTGGGGGAAGAAGACGTGTCTATGTGAGGGCGTCACACTGACTAGGAATGAAGACAGTCTGCTAAGTGACCTTCAGCTGACCAGGAGCTTCAAGGGGGTCTGTGGAGGAGGACGGAGGAAGGGGACTGATCCTCCAGGGAGTGTCTCAGAGGAAGTGGGAATGGAGCTGGGCTCTGAAGGACTTGGAAAGGGAAGAAAGAAGGAAGGGCTTTTCAGGGCAGGGAAGGGCGAGAACAAAGTGGGTGGTGGTGACAATGACTGTGAAGTGTTCCAGGAATGGGGAACAGACCAGATCTTCTCTGGACAGTGGTAAAACTCACAGAAATACTCAGAGCAAGGACATTCCCGAGACCCTGTTCCGGGATATGACCTGGCTTTGCCATTTCTCTTACCAGCAGCTGAATGGAAGCTCTCTTCTTTCAGATTCTTGCCATTATTACTACTTAAATTGACCGATAATTATGTAAACTTATGGGATATAAAATATTTAGATCTCTGTGTGCACTATAGATCGAATCAAGCTAATTAACATATACCAAGTTAGTATTTTTGTGTGTGATTAAAAACACTAAAATATATTCTTTTAAAACGTTTAAAATTTATAATACATCATTATTAATTGCTCTGGTCTAGATATGGTTTGTTCCTCAAGGGTTCATGTGTTAGTGACCTGGTGGTCCCCAGTATGATGTTAGAGGTGATGGGTCTTATAAGAGAAGAGGTGGGAGGATGCGTTTTGTAACTTTTTTTTCAAGTAAAAAGATACATATTTTTAGAAGCAAAGGTGGGAGAGGCCTACTGGGAGATTAGGTCTGGCTATACCTTCACTAGCTTCCGTTTTGATCATTTCATCTCTCCCCTGCTTTTGCAGACCTGATGATGATGTCAGAGACACTCTTACTGGAACTGATGGCACGCGGTGTGGGCCTTCAACACTCTGAGCTAAGTGAACCTCCTCTCTTCATAAGTTCTAGGCCTAGGCATTTCCTTATAACAACAGTAAATGCATGGGTACACTAACTGTGATCCCCGTGCAGTGAAATGACTTAGTGAAACTTATTCCTCTCGTCTTGCTGAGACTCTGCACCCTTTGTCCAGCATTTCCCTTTCCTATCCCCCATCCCTTCTCACACCCTGTTCCCCCAAACCCATGGTAACTGCCGTTCACTGCTCCAGTGGTTAGGTTTGGAAGCTTTCACATATGCGTTTGTGTCTCTGTGCCTGGGTGACTCCACTTGTGTGAGCCCTTCAGGTCCAGCCACACTTTTGTCACCGCCATTGCTAGCCTTCCTGCCACTATCTTCTAAACTCTCATCCAAAATATATGCCAGTTTTTTCCAGACATTTAAAAGAGAGTCAAAGAAGCATAGTAATATGGTTTCAATTTAAAAAATTCCATCCAGCTGTCATTATTGTTGAGCCGTCCTGGATAGGCTTTACGTCTCAGTCTTTGGCTTGGAATATATGGTAATGATATTTTTAATAATGAATTAAGAATGAACAGTTAATTCATATTCATGTTTATAATGAATAATTTAAGACATGAATGGGAGCAGACATCTGCAGAGTGTGAAGGTGATGAAAAGCTGGCTTTCCGGATGCTGAGATTTAAGCATGAGTTAGCTAAGAACAAGGGTGACATAACACTTAAAGAAATTGCCTACATTCACAAAGATAGCCCATGGCAGTGCTAGGCCCGGCGCAGACAGTCTGACCCTAGGGTCTACTCTGTGCTCTTCTCTAGCAATGCATCATGGGGAGTGTAGGGTCAAAGTCTTCCAGGAGAGAAGTGGAAAGGGACTCGGCCTGGTGGACCCTAAGGATGCTCATCACTTACGCTAAGCATTGCTTAGATATTATTCAGTTCATTCTTGCCCCACCCTCCAAGACAGGTCTTATTGCCCTCATTTCACAGACAAAGGGAACAGAAGCAGAGTGAAGGGACTGGTTGTGGGTCAGCAGCTGCTCAAAAAAAGAATGGGTGTGAGATTTAAAGTGCAGTCGGCGTTCCCAGCTGGAGCCGCGAGTTTCCATTACAAGTGCGGACTGGTTCTCAGGCAGACGTTTTGAGAAGGATGAGAATGGAGTCCATGTGAGCAAAGAGAAGAAAAAAACCTTCCTAACCATTATAACCCCACAGCGTTTTGGTCATGTGACAGTTGAGCACAGCTGGGCGACAGCGGTGAGGCAGGATCTTCAGCTATGGTGCTTCCATGGTTTTGAAAACATGGCTGCCATGTTCCCTTATGTGCCTTCTCCTGGGATATAACAGATGCACCTCAGAGCTCCCAGAGCTCCCAAAGTTCTGGGGCAAATCTGTTAGGTCCTGCTCCAGGAGTTTGGGTTGGGTTGTTTTGGGGTAGGACTTTAGAGTCTGTGTTTATTTCACATTCCCTGATGAGACCGATCAGACTCTGAGTACCACTGTTCTAGGATCTTCAACAGCCATCTGGGTTGGACATAACCCAACTATATTTCCTTTCTCTTTTGAGCACAGCCTGACTTCAGAAGGTAAACACTGTGTTTACTTTTCAAAGCTTTGTGCTTGCACTGATTTGTGCAGGTGCAACAGGTGGGGGCCTAGCAAAAAACAGCATCTATCCCATGTAATCCAAACAGAAAGAATGGATCCAGGGTCAGGTGGGATGGCTCAGTGGTTAAGACCAAAGTTTGGCTCCCCTGACCCACACCCACATCAGGTGGTGGACAACTTCCTATAACCTCAGCTCCAGGACATCCAGTGCCTCTGAACTCCTCCAACACCGCCCCCCCCACCATGCATATAGCTCCGGCCCCTGCCACATATACAAAAGTCAAAATAATAAAAACAAATATTAAGGGACTTCTATCTTTTTCCAGTTGTCAGTCACATCCTGCATTCCACTGTCTCACTGGTGGACTCCATCAGGGAAGTAGTTTCTAAAGGTTAGCTTCTCAGAGCACAGGGCATAGCAGACACTGGGAATGAATGGATGCTGGGCAGGTCTCTCCTGTATTTTCCTTGTGGTGCCCTTGACATAAGTCCTGAGCTGCCTCATGAGTGCATTGAGACATCAAGATGTTTAGCAAGGCCATTGGAAGCAGCTAACACTTTCTGCCCTTTGTATTCTGATATCTTACATAGGAAGGCAAAGTTCTACTTATGCTTTCTGCCTTTCAGATGGTCTGGGTGGACTGGGAAAAGACACAGTTTCTACAGCAGCCTTCTTAAGAATCTGATAGCACTCCAAGGGGCTGGGGGTACAGCGTGGGTTGGCTGCCGGAGGAGAGGATGGACTGCTTCAAGTGGTTTCCAAACCATAAGGAACACACAGTGCTTGGCGCTGGCTCAGGGAGACCTCCCTTTCCATCTATGGAACAATGAAAATGAAATCTCTTAATCCTTAGGAAAGAAAACAGAGAGGACAGGGGAAGCAGAAGGCCGAGGAGAAGTGTTTATCTTTGATGCCAGGCAAAGTGCTCTGTTGCTGCTGGCCCAGCTGGCGGGAGTTCAGGGTCTGTATTTACCTTTCTGTGGCCGTCGGGATATTTTCCTGAGCTTTCCGCAAGATCCTGTGTCAGAGAGCCCCCCCCCCCCCCCATGTAAGATGATATTCCAGCTTGTTTAGGGCCACTGTGAGTCGACCAGCTGTTGTATAATCTCATGTGGAATCCAGGAGGCAGAAGACAAACTTCTCACACTCTGGAAATGAGGAGGGGCTTCTAAGCAAAAGGCAAATTGGTGAGATGGCCTAGACTCTCCTGAAGTAGGTTCAAATAGTCAACTTTAATCTATTTTTTTTAATTCTTCTTGGTAGAAAACTTTAATACAAAACTAAACTAAAATCAGGGTCCTGGGTCTTGACTGCCTTGTTATTTGAAGTCACAGGAGAGACCTACAGACTCTGGGCAGCTAGTTGAATTCTTCTCCATGGGTATTAATTTTCCTAAAGCTCTGCATCTCAGAATCATTCATTTCTCCTTGTGAGCCCTGACTCTGTCCTGGAACCCATTGTCCTGAAGTTTGGAGCCCGCATCCCAACGCAGTCTTACTCATACAATACAGAAACAACGGAGAAGGATGCTGGCCCACGCATCACGACGTGATATTGGAGATCTAGAAGGAGGGGCTTTGTCATATTACTGTCCAAATGACACTATTGTTGACAGTGATAAACACCCTCATTGCCTCTCTGCTGCTGTGATAATACTGACCCAAAGCACCTTGGGGTTAAAAAGGTTTATATTAGCTTACAGCTTACAGTCCCTCCTGGAGGGAAGTCAGGACAGGAACCTGGAGGCAGGAACTGAAGCAGACACCAAGGAGGAAAGCTACTTATTGGCTTGCTCCCTCTGGCTTGACCCTCCTTACGAAAAGGAGAGACATGTGCCCAGGGGTAGCAATTAGCAATTAAGCAAAGGTCCCGCAGACTTACTCACAGGCCAATCTGATAGAAGTAATTTCTCAATTGATTTTTCCTTTCCCCTGGGGTGTCTCTCGAGCTGAACTGAAGGTGACCACTACACCCTGCTCAGCCTTACATCTCCAGTTTGCAGCACTAGGTGAGGTCTGTTGGAGGACAGTGAGAAATCAGGCATGTTTTGTGTCTTACTTCTTATCCTGGTGCAGCAAAAGGTAGCAAGAAAGTAAAGATGAAGGATAAGGATAAGTCTCTGACTTGTCCTCTGTCATCGGTCCCATTGGCTAGAACTCAGGCACATCCAGCTCAGAGAGAGAACAGGAAATGTAGTGTACCTGTGTCCAGGAAAATGAGGACAAAGGAGAGACAACCAATTCTGCCATGTCTCCAGTGGTCCCTAAGTAGGTCAGTGCTTCAGGAGTCTGGTGTGCACAACCCTGGATGGCCTGACCCCAGTGCACAGGGGTGAGAAAGCTGAAGCAAGGAACTGCACCAAGCAACTCTAATTTGTCTTTATAAAACACAACCTTGTGCTCTCATAGTGCTTTGGGTTCTTCTCGTCTTTCTAATCGGTTTCTGGGAAGGAACCAAAAAAGGACGCTGGAAAAGAGTCTTCCCACCTTTTTTCTTATTTGTTGTTAATTAGTGAAATAATTCATGCTTACTGTCAGGAAGAAAAATAAGGTGAAGAAGAATTGAGACTAGATAAATGTTACAAATACCCTCTTCCAGCATTTTTGCTCCTCTTTTGATTTCACTTAGATGACTCTTGAATATAAATGCTTTATATTTTAATATTGTAAACTTTATTAATTTTTGGATGTTTTCTCCTTCCCAAATCCAAAGTCATGAACACATTCCCATGTATTTCCTTCCAGTAGTTTCATGTGCATGTTGTGAAGGTTTTCAAACTCTCTGGGCTTTCTTTTTATAAATAATGTGGCATAGATATATGATTTTGTTTATTTTATTAATTGGATGAGTAGCTAATAGTTTATCTTTTACTGAATAACATGTCATTTTCAGTTACTTGAAATGCTACTCACATCCTGTCTTAATCCTCTCATATACATGATGTATTAGTTTCCTATTATGTCAAGCTATGCAAATTTAGTGGGTTAAAAGAACATAAGTTTATTATCTCATAGGTTCAGAGGTCAGAATTTGAAAAGGTGTTACTTGGCTGAAGTCAAGGTACAATATTCCTCCCAAAAGTTGTAGTGGGGGCTCTTCATTGAATTTTAAGCTGCTGCTTCCATTCCTTGGCTCTGCCCCAGGAGAAGACAACAATGGGTGGGTCAAGTTTTTCTTAAGCTGTATCTCCCACAGGCCAGCTCTCAGGATTCCTTTTTGAGCTTATATTAATTGAATTACATTGATTGTACTTAGATAATCTCCCCCATTTCAATCAAAGTTAGCTAATTAACTCTGAATTGCAATCTTAATTTTTCCCTTGCCATGTGTGCCTTTCTCTCATTTGTAGGTTGAAGACCTAACTTCTAGTATCTGAGAAAGGGACTGAATTGGAGAACAGAACGTTGAAAGAGATACTTAAGGTCAAAGGAGTTCATTTAAAGTCATGTAGGTGGATTAAAATGTATTTAATCTGACTGGTGTCCTTATATGAAGAGTGTATTTGGACACCAGGAATGCATGTATACAGAGGCCAAGACTATAGGAAGCAGCAATGGGTGGGCTATGTTCAAGTCCGTAGAGATGCTTCAGGGACAATCGATCTTGGGTTTCCAGCTTCTGGAACTGTAACAATGAATTCTTTTGTCTAAAACTCCAAGTATGTTGCATTTTGCTATGTAACATAGCAGCATCAGATGCGGGGAGTAAAAACATGGGGAGGCATTTTGGGGAGCCCATTCTGCTTCCCTCATATTACTTGCAGGTTTTCTTTCTTAACTCTTTTTAAAGCTACATTGTTGCGGGAGGTCCTTCCGCTCCTCCAGCCTATAGCCGCTGAGATACCAGCCCATTGGGGCGTGGTCTCTCTCCTTTTAAAAAAGCGGCTACTTCCTTTTCTTCGCTGCTGCGTTTCTGGCGACTAGACTCCTTCCTCATTGCGCAGAGGGCTGTTGTCTGGGACGGTTATCTGTAAGTTTTTTCCCCTTTAAATAAACACCACCCTATTAATCATAATTCCAAACTGGTGTGGCATTGTTTGTGACTTACGCCTTCACTACATTACTAGGCGTTTGTAATTATCTGACTGGGAGAAATTCCTTTGCTTTTTGTTGCTTTCATTTATCCAGCATTTTCTTGTTTCTCTTTCTACTTGCATGCCCATGCTTACTGTAGCTCCATTCACAATGGCTAAGTGATACAAATCAGCTGCGCTGACTTCCAGCAGGTCAAGAAGGGTATGGGAGTTATTCCCATAGTATGGCCCTTCTGAAAGCAGCGGGTATTTTATCCAGGGAGCCTGCCTTCATACAGGAAAGCACTCTCAGGGTGGGTTCAATCTTGAGCATCCAGTTTAAGGTCATAGTTCAAGAAGGAAAGATAGTAGACACATTGGGAAATACTTAGCTTGAGGTCACCGTGTGTAATGTTCAAAGGGTTAAAATGGCATACACCGCTGAATATGCCTGCCTTATGTCATGAAGATGGCAGACAGGGACATCTCTGGACATGCTGAAGTCGGTATCCTAAAGATGGTAGAAAAGAATGCCTTTGGGTATATCCAGCTCTTGTCCTAATATGTCCCTTCTATTTCACAGAGAGACTTTCCTAGAGTAGAAGGTGGGTAAGAGAGCTTTGGGGGAAATAAACAAAGAAGAATCTTTGGACTCGCTTATTCCTCCACTGACCCTTAAGCAACTGTCATTTGGGAATGAGCATATGCTCAGAAAAAGTAGACACAGAGTGCTGGGAGGTAGCTCAGTTAGTAGAGTGCTTGCCCAATGTGTGTGCAGTACCAGCTCTGATCTCCAGCGCTTCATAAAACAGGTGGGTATGGTAAAGCTTACTTAGATCCCAGTGCATGGAAACAAGAGGGTCAGAAGTTCAAGGTCATCTTGGGTTAAGTAGGGAGAATGAAGACTGTTCTCATTACCATCAAATGTGCATGGTGTGGTGGTGTGCTTTTGAACTCTTGTCTCTTCTCTGAATCTGAAATGTATTAATTACACGAGGTACCATATAAAGCTATTAATACATTAATACATAAAGGTATTCATTGCATAATAAAGCAGAGGCCTGGGAAGGAAGTTTCCTTACTTGAGCAATATTGGTTTTTAAGCCTCGAAATAAGAGCTGAGACTCCAATTATTGACATTTTAGGATGTTGCCTTACCAGAGGTTATTGGGATATATTATTGACCATAAAATATTACATATTTATATGATAATAATGACATAGTTGTGTTTATGTGTGGGGAAGAGGGAGAGACTATCAGGAGAAAATCATGAAATCCTTAATTTTTCTCAACTGCAGATGGAAGACCACTGCTGTTCCATAGACACAGAAGAAATGTTCTAACTTTAAAGTATTAGATCTGTTTGTCCGTCTATCCATCCATCCATCCATCCATCCATCCACCCACCCATGCATCCATCCATTCATCCACCCACCCACCCACGCATCCATCCACCCACCCACAGTTCCCATCCATCCATCCATCCATCCATCCATCCATCCATTCACCCATCCAAATGCTCATGTAAGAGCAGCCTGAGGATACTGTCTGAATGAAAGTATTATGACATGATTTGCTGAGAAGTTTGGAGTTAATACTAGAGTTATATAGTTATAGAGTTACAGTGAGGAATCCTTGAAGGTCTCTGTCTGAGGAAGTAATAAAGAATAAGAAGTGATTCATGGGGAATAAGATAGATGTAGGGGATAAAGTCTACAGGTGATCTTTCATAGAAGTTTGAATGTATTTTTGCACATAATACGCTGAACTGGCTTCTGGCCCTTCCTGAGAAGGGATCAGACAAAACTGAGATGGATGTAAGAGCCGGAACTGAACTCCTGAGAGAACAAGATATCTTATGTGATGTGTCTATTGTACTTGCTTGGAGAATAACAAACATTCTTGGTGTACTTTCCTTACATTTTTCATAACAGTTTTCAAACTCATGTGCTTTGGAGAAGAATTCTTAGGAAAGGAACAGGTAGGACAAGCAGACATGGAGACATGTAGTTTTTACACATTACTAGTTGTCCCAACAAATTCAGCAGCTTGGTACATAGATTTGGCTTTAGTGTTGAGGAGAAAGCATAGTGTGGAAAAGCAGAGGAACTGAGCACATGGGGGTCTGTTGCATGGTAACCTTCAAGAGTTCACACGAGGGAACATGGGACAAAAGAGTGCTCCCCAATTTTCAATAAGATCTAGAAGTTTCCTGCATATGCCCCTGTGCCTGGAGCCGTATGGAGAACAGGTCTGTGGTGGTCCTTCCTTCCAGAGGATTAGGAAAAGTGGTAGGGCAAAGAGCGAGAGATTTCCAGTCACACATATCTGCTTACCAACTGTGTGACCTGGACCCTGCCCTCCTCAAGGTCTCTGAGCTTTAGTTTTCTCAACTGGAAAATGAGGCTAATACCACCACCTGACTCACAGGATTATTCTGAGGACCAAATACAATAATGCATGTGAGAATTAATTTGCAGAGTGCCAACTACTGCTTAAATATTGAAAAGAAAGGTAACTTTTCCAATGTGATTTCCTTGAACTTTGAGCACAAACACATAGCCCTTCTTCCAGAATCTTCCAGGGTCTCCTATCTAGAGGGGCTAATGTCCAGGAGAGAAAAAGAAACCATTCAGCCTTCATATCTGTGAGTACTGAGGTGAAGCATTCCAAGTCACACATCTCACGTCCAGTATCCTAATCTTATATTCTTTGTTTTGTTTTGAAATAAAACTCATTGACCTGTCCTATCGCTGAAATCTCCCATTGCTTTACGATATCACATCTGGACATTTAAAACACTGATTCCAAATTGTGTGGGTTAGAGAAGGTAGGCGAGGAGATGTGGCCCCAGGTGGAGCCTAATGAGAAGAAAGGTCCCCAGCTTTCTGAAACGTGGTAGACACACTGACCTTCCTATGGAGGATGCATCATTGCTTGTTGGCGTTTAGGAACCACCCTTCTTTGTCCCCTGAAGTACCGGCCACGTGCTTGCTGATCACCACCTCAGAACTGCAGGCTAAAGCCTCGTCACACTAGGTCTGAAGGACCCTTCACTGTCCAGGGAGGGGCTACGCTAGGAGAGGAACATGGAGGGGGGAAATACTAAGATTTTTCCTGGCAGGAAGATTTGTTTCTTGGGGAATGCAGGCCGTGAACACCGTGTTTGGTTCTCCCAGCTCAGCAACTGATAATCTCCCCTCTGCTGGAAGCGTGGGTTCAGTTAATGCTGGGTCTTTTTTGCCCATTAAATTGTTAAAACACAGAACGACAGCTATTTGCTGGTGAAGGATATTTATTTCAAGTCTTAAATCAATTTCAGCTTCTCTCTCCCTTTCTCCTCTTGCCTCCTCCTTGGACACCCCTCCATTTTGGAACTTGGGAAAATCCAATTTCCTTCCTGCCTTAATCTCTCTCCAGTTTTGCACAGGCTCACTCTGTCGGCACCTGCTCCCTCCAGCTGTGAGATTCCTTTTGGTAAAATACTTTGTGTCCTGCCAAGATGTGGATGGACAAGACCCCCATGGCCGCTTCCTGACTCTCTTAATGAACACAGTTGTTCTGTTCCACTGGGCCCCCAGGAGCTCTTCCATTCAATCTGTTAGCCTGCAGAAGTTTCCACAGTTGAAGAAAAGAGCCCTGCCCTGAGCCCCCAAGCTCTTGTTCTTGAATGAGGAAAGCATCTGAAATCGAGCTCTCCCTGTGCTCGCCTAAGCACTTCGAACTTTACACATCAACTCCTGTAACACAGGAATGTCAAGCTAAGCAAGAGAGACTCCAGACCTGCCACATTCCCAGCCTTGGGGCTAAACCATCGTTATTAATGACAGCAATCACCACCCAGAGCTCAAGTCATAAATAATAAGAGTCTTTCAGATGTCATGAGAACCGTCGAGAGCATTCATCATCTGTACACCTCTCAAAATAGCCACGGGAATGAACAGAAGATCCATTAGGGTGTCTATCTCTGTTTCAAGGCTAATACTTTTATTTAAAAAAGAAAATACAAGTAGCATGAACTCCAGATGGTAGAGAGATATGTTTCAGCAAATAGAAATCTATAGTCAAGGATGTATGGAAAAGTAATTTTAAAAAATAATTTAAAAATTGAATTAGTTTCCTTATAGAAAGACTCCTCTGAGTTTTTAATCTACTGATATTCATCAAGAATCTATGAGAAGTATATTTCCCCTAAGTATTTGCATATCCCCTTCTGGTTTAGCATGTTATATCTTATAGGACTCTATACAGAGGCAGGCTGGAGCCATTCAGCAAAGTGGAACTCAGTGTTGGCCAATTTCCATGGTCTAAATAGTCCCACGGGGGATGATTTCAAAACCTGCTTAGCATGAAGTCACTGACTGTGGAGGACCTGGGGAAATTTGCGTGAACAGATCTCTGTGCTTGGTATATGGAGGTGGCCACTGTTGGGAGCAGGGTTGTGGTGGTAGCAGGGAGGAAAACACTTCACTTTCTTGCAGAGGAAAATGGGGACTTGGTAGAAGTCAGTGGGTGATGGACTTGGTGATGAATAGAATAGACATCACAGGAACTTCCTGGTCCTTGGATAGTTTTCTTCTCTGACAGAGATGTGAACAGGCTTTCTGAAGCCAGCTTATGATGAACGGTGGACTTTCTGACATTGTTTTTGGGCTCTCTGCAGTGATCACAAGAGCCCCTCTAGGGCCGGTTCATCCTGACTTGGCTGCAATCTTACTGGTTCTTGTCTGTCCCAGGATTGCTGAATCATAGTCTCCTTACTATCTGTAACCTCATATTCAGCTAGGGACAACTTTCCTTCCATCCTTTCTATCCAAGTAGTTAGCAGGTCTGACCCTGCCTTGCTTCCATGATCAGATGAGGTATGGTGTTATCACCATAGGCCAGGAGCACCCTGACCAACGTCCCCTTGGTTCCAAGTAGTGCATTCTGGCTCCCTTTATTTGTGCAGGTGATTTGAAAACACAGGGACCTTAGATTTGTGTGTCAGTTGCATTTGGCATAGCGGACCACTTTCTTGCTACTTTTAAAAGAGCCATTTTCTTCTCCTGGTCTTTGAGATTACTCTTCCTGATTCTCCTACATTCTTTTCCTAAAGTTTTAGCTCCATCCATTTTTCTTTTTTGTTTTATCAAAATGCTTGTATTCTTGAAGATCGTTTCTTCTTCCCACTTGCTTTCTCGGCCTTCTCTCTGGATGATCTAATCTATTATGATTTACATACTATGCCTATTCTGATGAGCCACAAATTTTGAGTTTGAAGCCAAGCCTCCTGTCTTACATAATCAAGAATCCACTTGGCTTCTCCACCTGGACGCCTTACAAATCGCTCTTCTTCCACTGGAGCGGAAAAGAACTTGATGTTCCCTGTACCTTCCATCCTGTTTCTCCCCCCACCTTCCTTATCTCAGCAAATAACATCTTTTGTCCGTTTTCTGTGTCTGAAATCTAGGAATGGGTCTTGACTCAGCTTTTGTGGTCTTCTCTTCTTGCCAACCTGTCAATGTCTTGGATGAATCAATCTTACTTTCCATGTTACCCCCTGAGGACCATTGCCGTAGTACTCTCCAGCTCTTCTAGTCTCTCAGATTAATAATCTAATGCTTTTTAATCCACCGAGAAGAAAGGGCTAAGAAAGGAGTGGCAGCTTAATTACCCTTAATTACATTTTCCTTTATCCGTTCTCCAAGGACCCCCCCAAGTGCCCTTCCTGCCCAACAGATCCAAAGCGAATACTTGTTTAGCCAATGGATCCAAATTGGCTGGGCTCTTTTCACATGTTCCTCACACCCAGCCCCCATCTGTTGTCTTTGCTGACCATGATAATTTCTACTAATGAACAAAGGCAGTTGAAGGGTTTGGGGAGATAAGAAAATACTCATACTGAGGCAAGTGCTTCAGTGAGAGTTGGGTTTATTCTCTTTATGACTTTGGGTGTCCGGAGTTCCTTTGGTTTTGTGTTGATTCTGTGTTCTTTGCTCTGTTGTGGGAAGTATTGAGTTTCAAGGAATTTCCCCTCATTGGAAGACAGAGCAACCAAGACCAAGTTTGTAATCAGAGGAATTCTGGACCACAGAGGCAGGGTGTCACAGTCATGTAGTTATTTTAGATTAATTTCTATTAGGAAATGGATACAACCTAAAGCTCAGCTGTCCACAAGATCACTGCTGTGTTGAGAGAGGACATGCCCAGGTTTGGGGAGGGAATTAAAAATCTGGGAACTCTCTTCAGAAAAATTGTAATATTCCACATAAAAGTGAATCTTGAAGTTAAGATGAGAAAAGAATCACATCAAAAGTAAAAAACTTATAAAATACCATCAATGTAACAGACTCAACAGTAAGATAAACACTTTGTGAATTCATGAGTGGATCTCCCTCTTTAATAGTGCTTTGTTTTCTCCACCTTAGGCTACAAAATATTGCTTTTTAAAAAAATCCACCAATAATTCGGTAATAGTTTCTGTACTTAAACTAAAAAAATAATCCCCTGTTCCTTGCTGTTCCTTGTTTGTTAGTTGAAATCTACTTTAGGCTTTATTGATTTGTTAGTGCCTATGTGAGTTTATGGGCATCATGTGCATACAGGTGCCTTCAGAGGCCAGAGAGCCTTGGCTTCCTTAGAACTGTAGTTATAGGTGGTTGTAGGTGCTGGGAACCAAACTTGGGTCTTCTGCAAGAGCAGTAAGCACCCTTAATCCCTAAGTCATCTCTCTAACCCCTAAAATTTCTTTATGAAAAATATTGATCATTTGATATATTTTCCATGATGTTTTGCAGTACTGAGAATATCTGTAAATCTTATAATTTGCTAATGGCAATGCCATGACTTATTGGGTTTATTAAATACTCTGTTGGGGACTCTCCTGATGACTTTTCTTTCGTATATGAGGTTTTCATATATTTAAGGCATTTCTGTGGGTCAGAGAGATGGCCCAGCAGTTAAGAGCACTTGTTCTTGCAGAGGATCCAGGCTCAGTTACTAGCACCCACAAGGTAGTTTACAACCACCCAGAACTTCTGTTCTAGGACATTCAACAGCCTTTTCAGATCTCTGTGGGAACCAGGCACACATGTGCCGCACTACATGGAGGCCAAACACGCTTCCATCCTTGCCAGCACTTGTCATCCCTGCCTCCTGATAGCAATTCTCCTGAGTGTAACGAGGCATTGTTTTGAATCGTGTTTATCTAATGCTTAGAGGTGTTGAACATCCTTTTTGTGGATTTATTAGTCACTTGTACATTTTTTTTTTTTGGAGAGCTATTCATTAAAGTTTTTGGCTATCTTCTAATCAGCTTTTCTTTTGTTGTTGATAAAGCCTTCTTGGCTGATTTTTAAATGCTGCTTGAGATGATTGCACTCATTAACCAATTTGCTATTCATGACCTTGTGGTTTTATGAGTTTTGTTATTATTCAATGCCAGTTGGATCAGCAAGAAATTAATCTTGTCCTTCCGTGTATCTGTATAGCTTTCTTCTCTTTTAAAACTGAACCACCAAAGTCAAGCAAGATCCCACTTATGAGCCTTTTTGATGCCTTCTTGTTTCTTGAACTATCTTCCACGTTTTGGCTACAATTCATTTGTCACTGTCAGAGTATTCATTCTCTTTTGATTTCATGGAGACTGAGTGCATTGTATAACACGTTTACAATGATGTGTGTTGAGTTCTCAAATATGTGGTAAGAAAGAACCTTTTTATTTTGCTTAAGTCTTGATGAGGACAGTCCTAGAAACAACTGTGGATGAAGGAGCCTATGGCTCCTTAGATGTCAGAGCTTGATCCTGTTGTGTCCTGTGAAGATATGCAGCTTGGTACCACAGGATGTGTTTAGGTCACCGTTGGTCCTCTGGCACCTGTATACCACGACAATACAGTTGTGGGTAGAAGGGAGAAAGCCCATGTCTAGAAGTTATTCCTACAGCCACATAAATAGATATCCCATTGCAGAACGGGTTGTACCTTGGAGTCAGTTTTTTCTTGGCTAAATCACCCCAATGCTCACATCACCCTACAATAGGGGACTCAGAGAAAGTTGGAATGGAAAGAGACAGTGGTCCTGAGGCTTAAATGTTGTTTCTTTTACAATTGATGCAAAATAAAGCCTACCATTGTTTTTTCTTACAGTTTATGCAAAACGAGTCACAGTTTTAAAAGAGAAGAAAGCTAAGTGGTGGTGTTAGGAGAAGCCCGAAGCTTATGATTGTCAGTTTCAGGACAAATAGGGCCAAGATGTAGGGTGGGTAAGTTGAGTCCTCTGTGTTTCAAGAATGGGGAGCAGCAATGATCTGGTTAATTTACCGTTTAAGAACCCAGGTTTCCGGTTCATCATGCAGGACATTGTCTAGCCTCGCTGTGCTTTGGCCGTCACATACCACATGCTTAGTGTTCCTGGAATGGCCCATCTTGGCTGGGGTCTATGGATTTCCTGGTAAGATGACAGCAAGCTGGGATATTTTTATTTTAGTATCTCACCATTCTTCACCTGCAACAAATGTCCCTTAATTGCTTCAGCATGAATCCCAGCTGACATCCTCCATTCCTAAGGGTCTCTCAATCTCAACCTTACAGTAAACTCAAGACATCCAAATGGCATTGCCAGACATGGCAGCTGGAAGCCAGACATCACGGCCGACTGGAGCAATTAGCTGAGCTCCCATCCTGGGCCGGCCTCATTAGGGGTGTGCAGATGTCCATTGCTTGGGCTGCCTCCTCTCCCTGGGGCAGGCTGTCTCCCAGGTGAGGCTGACTGTCATCTGTGGGAGGAGTGTCCAAGCCCAGAGAGCTCCTCCTAATTTCAGAGCTGCTAATTGAAGCTGAGAGAGAACCGCAGAGACGCCAGTCCTTGCGGTCTGGTCCCAAAGGCTCTCTGGTTTCCCACGTATAATCACTGTCTGTACCGAGCTCTCCCCATCTGGGGGCAAGCCCAGCTGCCACAGCTCAATCGATTGTGAAGGGTGTCCAGGCAGAGTCATGCTGTTCATCTCCTGCTCGGCCCCCACCATGACTAAGTGGGAACATCTGGACAGGGGCAGGGCAGGGCTGGGGTGAGGAGGAGGCAAAGGACTGGGGAGGATTAAACCTGCTCTGCTTTATGGGAAGATTTTTTTTTTTCCTGCAATAATGTGTGCCTTCTCTTTCCATGTGGTAGGAGGTGGGGAAAGGAGAGCTTAATTCTAGCACAAACTGACAGAGGGCCCCAGATGCCAGCTGTTATTAGGACCTGCCATGCACTCTGCCAGAGAGAGAGAGTGTGTTTGCGACCCAGTCTCTGGGAAGGGCCACTCCCTGGAGTTTTAGGGGGCACAGCGTGTGTGGCCATGGTGATCTAGCCCTGAACGTTAAGTATAAATTGAACCACAGAGCTTATAATGGTTTGGTTGCTCCCAATTCAGGCCTTCCTTGGGCTGAGCATTTGGGCATAAGTAGTTTGCTTGGAAGTGATAACTGGAAGTAACACTGGGTGTTTGAAAATGAAAGGGAAAAAGAAGAGAGCCAGGCGAGTGAACAAATAATCATGCGCATCATGGTCGAACACTCCATTTTCCCAGGACCGAGAGATTCCTCAGGTGGTGGGACGCATAGTGTTGACTGGTAAAAGTCCTCCGCAAACCGGGGCAAATTGTGTAGTTGTGTGAATGGTTAGGAACACTGCTGTAGGAAGCTAGGCCACGTGAAGGCTCTCTTGGGTTCCCCGTATAGAGACCATGACTCAGGATTGTCCCGAAGGGATGGAGGGTACTACAGAATTTGTTCCCTGTCTTCTGCCTGCTACCGGTTGAAGACTGCTCTTTGATTTGCTAATTCTCTGATAGTTATAGTTTGGTCTTCCATGAAGGAAGCATCCTCCAGTGGACCTAGAAAGGAGACAAAGGAAAACCAGTAATGGATATATTATTGTAGAACGTGTCTTCAGTCTTTAGTCCAAATTTGAAAGCGGGAAGTCATGGAGGGTCCTGCTGGGAATGTGGTGTCTCCCTTGTACCTGTATTCCCTGGAGTTCCGGTTCCCTGAGTTTCATTCCGGTTCCAGCTAGATTCTTCAGTCCACACATCTTGCATCCCTGACTAAGCTGCCTTAAAGATGCAGAGGGAGGAGTGAGAAGAGGAGGCAGTTGGTAGCTGTGTCTTTTAAAGTAGGTGGGCAAAAGCCACGTAGAACCCGGAGTAGGCTACATGCAAGGGAATCATGTAGCCAATTCTGTTGTGCACAATCTGTAATGTGTGTGTTGTGTAGCCGTAGGCTGGGGTCAACTAGACTCTGTTACAAGCAGAACAGTCGCCCTGTAAAGATGACCACACTGCTCCTTGTATCATGGTTTGAATGTGGAGTGTCCCTGAGGCTGATTCATGTGTTGATTGATGACTTGGTTCTAAGTTGGTGATGCTATTTTGGGAAGGTATGAGAATCTTGGGGAGGGGGGTAAGCCTATTTATAGGAAGTAGGTCACTGGAGACATATTTTTGGGGGACTTTTTATTACTCTATCTTCTCCCTGTGTTTCCCTTTCTTCTTCCTGTTCACCATGTCATAAGCTGCTCCTCTATGTCTTCTCATGACAGATTAAAAACTCTGAAATTAAGAGTCAAATAAATCTTTGCTTTCTGTAGTTATTTCTAAAAGGCATTTCATTTGGAGATCAGAAAAGTAATTAAAACAAATTACAAATATCAGGCTAAATGACAAAGGGGGACTTGAGATTTCCAATGAGCAGACCTCAAAATAGAGAGATTGACCTGGTGAGGTAACCCCAGTGTGATCACAGGAGCCTTAAAGTAGAGGGGTGTGGAAAGCAGGAGAAACAGAAGATCAAAGACGTTGTGTGTGTGTGTGTGTGTGTGTGTGTGTGTGTGTGTAGGGAGGGAGGGAGGAAGGGTGGGAGAGAGAGAGAGAGAACGAACTGTGGTAGAAATAATCAGAGAGGCGCAATGCTGCTAACTTTGAAGACGAAGGTCCTATAAGCAAGGGAATATGTAGAGCACCCAGAAGTCAGGAAAGACCAGGAAATGGTTTCTTTTCTAAAGCCTCCAGGAAGGAACACAGTCCCCACTTTTTATTTTTTAAATATTTTTGTGAGTGTATATTAATAGGGTTTGTTGTGACATTTCATACATGCCGACAATGTATTTTGGTTGTATTCATCACTCGCTGGCTCTCTTGTCCCTCCCATACCTGTTGACTTCTTTCCTCTTCCAGTCTAGTTCTCTGCTACTTCATGCTTTAATAGTCTTAATTTCTGATGGTATCACACTTGCATACAATTCAGTGTCCTCACACTTTACCCCCCCCCCCATTCTCTTATCTTTTTTTCCTCTCCTGTGGCTCTTTTCTTCCCAATTCATCCCACTCCTACCTTCAAGTCCCCCCACTTTCTCTGGGACTCTACCTATCCCTCTATGTCTTCATCTGCTTAACATTCTATCATCTATTTATTGTCTGTCTGTCAATATCTATTTGTCTGTCTATCTATCTATCTATCTATCTATCTATCTATCTATCTATCTATCTATCATCTATCTATCTCTACATATCTACCATCTACTCCTCCATATATGTCTAGCCCCCTCCCTCTTGCTCACTTTTGTCTATCATACATAGTCATTCATAATCTATCAATCAACATATACCCATACAGAAGGGCTTTTGATAAGACAGCATGCAACAGTCTTTGGTGATAAAAGATTCTGGGAGATGTTGCTTAGACTTATCCCGTTTGCCACTGTGGTTAACAGAGTCCCTGAAAGGCAGAGGTAAATGGCACTTCTGTCAGAAACTACCACGATCCTGGCCAATCATATAAAGCCATGAGTAGCAGTGCTTTCTCCAAGTAGCGCTTGTGACAGAGACTGGAGCTCACGTGGTGTGCTGCTGCAGTGGAAGAAAGTATCTTTAGCTTGGCAGTGTTCAAAAGCCTTGAAAGAGATGCTTTTCTGACTGCCAGTCTTAGGAAGACCCAAGGTAGCGAGCTGACAGACATGGGGAGTGGCTAGCCTGGAACACTCCATGGCTTTGAGCTATTGCTTTCCTTGGCTGGGGAGTTCCCTTCACGCTCTGCTTGTTCTGGAGAACACTGCGTGCTGGTTCTGTGGATCTGGGCTGGGGAGCCCTGGGAAGACAGGCAGGTTTTCCAGATTGCTGCAGTCTGTAGGGCTCCTTGGGACCCTGCAGATGATTCCCATCAGTTGGGATTGGGTTACACCCATGATGCTGATGGCTTCCCCATGGCCTGTGCTGCCAAGTGAGAATCTACATGAAAACGTAAAGACCCCTTTCTCTGTGGTGGTTAGGGTCTCAGAGCCCTTGGGAGGTACCAGTCCATCTTTCTGGGGTCTTCAGGTCCCAGGTTATAGGAAGAAGGCATGTTCTGCTTATTGAGGCCAGCCAGGGGCTGTGTGGAGTGCCTCTTCCTATTTCTCCTCCCTTTTCTCTCTTCTCCATTCCAACAGTCATTTCCCTAATTAAACCATTAAATCTGGTTTATTTAACCGGCTATAATGAAGGAAGCCAGAGTACAGATCACCTTCCAAATATCTTCTGAAGGATGTTGGCAGTTTCCTCCATTTTTCTCCTGCTTCCCTACCATCCCGCTGTACCTTTGGGGGAGGTCTGGGGAACAGGCAGAAAACTAAAATCATGTATTTTGCCCCCTCTCATTGACATCACTGACTCCCCAAGTGTCCATGGTGTATATTAATCCCGGAGACGCCCACAGAGGCACTGTCTACAATGGACTACGCTGACCCAGGTTCTGAGGCACTAATTGATGCCATGGCCCCCGGCAAGCCAGTGTACTTTTTCTTGTGAAATAGTGGGAGGGAGGTGTTTTAGGTGGTTCCCAAAGACCCTTCCATTTATGAGGAACCCAGCTCCACATCTGAGCTTGCCCCACCTTATAGCGCTTCCCCAGCAAGCCACTCTGCTCTTCCTGCAGCTTCTTCAGGCTGGTTCTCCAATACATGGGTTTATGTGGGACTCTAGCTTCCCGCCCCCCTCCCAGTCCCCAACAGCTCATTTCCACCAATTATCAGGGGGATGGGACTCATCAGCCTTTTGGCTCACTGTGGCCTCCACTCCCCAGGCATTGTGTAGCCTGAGGGTTAACAGCTGCAGCATTTCGTGTTGGACTTTATTAAGCCCAGAACAGAAGAGGCTAGGGAGCAGTGGGGGGGGGGCAGTGGCGGGCGGGGGTGAGCAGTGGCGGGAGGGGGGAGCAGTGGCGGGAGAGGGGGCAGTGGAGGGCGGGGGGCGGGGAAGCAGTGGCGGGAGGGGGGAGAGCAGTGGCGGGAGGGGGGAGCAGTGGCGGGCGGGGGGGGGGAGCAGTGGCGGGAGGGGGGAGAGCAGTGGCGGGAGGGGGGCAGTGGCGGGCGGGGGGGGGGAGCAGTGGAGGGAGGGGGGCAGTGGCGGGAGGGGGGAGCAGTTGCGGGAGGGGGGAGCAGTTGTGGGAGGGGGAACAGTGGTGGGCAGGGAGAGTAGTGGAGGGGGGAACAGTGGGGGGGCACAGGCTCTACAATCTGGCTGATCTTGGTTGATTTGGGCCTTAATGTCTGAGACTGTACAGGGTAGCCATCTGAGCCTTGGTTCTTCCTTCTCCTGGGACAGTCACAGTGAAGGTGACAGTGGTGAACCAGAGCTGCAATGGTGACCGTTATCTGTGGATGGAGACCACCAGGAAGATAGTACGGTTCCACTTAGCGTTTTTCTTTTTATGTGTTTGTGTTCATGTGTGACAGCGTGGACATGTGTGGGCCTCACGTGTCAGTTCTCACTGTCCAATCACCTTTCACTTTGTTTGAGGCGGGACCTTTTGTAGGTTGTTGTTTAATGCTGAGGGCGCTGACTCTTGAACTACAGGAGACGCTCCTGTGTCAGCCTCCTGCCTCTGGTTGGAACACTGGAATTATGGATGGGCCCAACCACATTTGGATTGGCCAGAATCCTGGGGATCCAAATTCAGGTTATCAGCCTCGCTCAAAGAGCACTATATCCACCGCGCCATCTCCTCAGCCCCAGGCTGTAGAGTCTTAACGGCTGGCCTCGGTTTTCATTACGTCAGTAGTCCTGAAATGGACTTACAATATTTTCTCAAGAGATAGAAGTATCAGTTTGGCTCTATACAACTGGGGTATTTTCAACAAGGACCTAAACACTTTGCAACTTGAAGTTCAGAGAGAGAGAGAGAGAGAGAGAGAGAGAGAGAGAGAGAGAGAGCGAGCTTGGGCTGGCACTCCAGTAAATGCAGGAAGTGTTTGGTATAGAGTCCTATGAATGCTTGGGGGGGGGGATTCATAAAAATGCCATGAATAGACAGGTGTAGTGGTGCACACCTTTAATCCCAGCACTCGGGAGGCAGAGAGAGGCGGATCTCTGTGAGTTTGAGGTCAGCCTGGTCTATGAGAGCTAGTTCCAGGACATAAATAGTAAGACCCTGTCTCAAAAAAACAACCCCAAATGCTATGACTACTTTTTCCAGAAAATAGCACTACCCTATGCTATGATGTCTCAGAAACCTTACAAGGGAAGGGTGGGGACTATCTAACCTATTAAACTCTTTTGTTTAACTTTCAGTCACCTAAGTTTATTTGAGAACAGAATCCATTTTGTTTTCAGAGTATTTCCTAAGCCCATGCACCTGGCATTCTGTGACTCTGACTCCGGGAAACGATACCCCTGGGTGAAGTCGGCCAGGGGAAGCCATTTGTTTTGGCCACATCGCTCGCTACACACTTCAGTCCTTGCTCAGGGTCTGTGAGAGTGGGATTCTCTCTTTTGATTTCCATGAAGGCATGCACATAGAGGCATATGTTGGTCTTGACAAACCAACCGAAGGCATTCTAAGATTCCCAACTCAAGTGATAAAATGCATGAAATAGAAAGAAAGAAAATGTAAATGTTATAACAGCCAGAGAGAGGTGTACAAGCCCACTCCCAATTGAGATGCACCTTTTTAAAAGGCAGAATGTCTAGAGGCTAAGTAGGTAGGGGTGAGTTCCTCCAGATGCAGAGAGCTCAAATGACAACTCCCCACCTAAAGGCTTTAGAACTCAGAGAGACACACTAATATCTAAAAGTACAGTTCTTGGGTGTATCAACATAAGGCAGAAAAAGGAGGGTGAAAAATACCGTGGGAATGCTGTTGATTTTGTCGCCGTTTATAGGACAGTGAGATGCTTGGCTCCATGGACTATCTTTGGAGAGAAATTAAGGAGTATTTGTGGAATATCTGGAGACAGTTCTTTGGAAGACTAAGGAAGAATTTTTCATCTGGTTCCTTCCCATCTTTTGATTTCGTCAAACTTTACCTCTCCAGGCAGCTACTGGGAATGCCAGAGCGTCCATGAGGCAGCTGATTAGAACAGGATGCTGGAGTTCCGGAGGACCACACCACTGCATGTGTGCTAGAGACCGTACCAAAGCCCAGCTTCTGCTCTGGCAGACTGAGATGAGTGGAGCTTTTAGAAACCGAGGTGATGGCAGGGGAGCATCCGACCTTCTCCACTGCACACATGGCTGAGACCAAAAGGGCAAAGCTGGAGAGAGAATCAACTGAGCAGAGTCATGATTGTCTTGGGAAACAAAACTAGGGGATCCATGTGAAGGAGAATACAATTAGTTACCCTTTGTCCTAATTCGAGACTGACTGGCCAGTGAGAAGGCCAACTGCCAGCAACTTCACGTTGTCTTCTCACATTTTGACAGGAGCCATACCTGGGTCATGAGGGATGACTATAGGCCATTTGATACTCTTTCTCCATCTGGGAGCCATCTCCAGTCTGGCCGTGAGACTGGGGCCTGATGTTCTGGGAGAGGGTTTCGCCTGTCCTAATATTTAGGCTATGCTGAGTTTATTTTGGTTCAGCCTTGGATCATCTATTCTAGGGGCCCATGTGTCCTCTGTGGAAGCCGCCTCTTTGTGGTCTCCTGCTTACACTGGTAGACTTGGACCAGCTGGGAGACCATCTAGAATTACATCTTCATAGGGTCCCACAAAGATTGTTTCTATTAAGCTTTTTGAATGTTTTGAAAAAGAAAATTGAAAAACAAAAAAGCCACTCCTGCCCACATGTCTTGGGTAGATGTGGAATAGTTCCTGAGTGTCTAGTCTGTGGGGACAGTGTCCCTTCCTTTCTAGAGATAGCTTAATCTGATGCCTTAGGATCATGGAATGCAGAGACTAAGTGGGAACAAAAAGTCTGTGTCTGGATGTCAAGTTTTAGGGTGGTACTGGATATGGACCTCAAGTTCATTTCAAATGAGCAATTATACCATAAGCCAACGGTGGGTCAAGGCTGTCTTTTAACTTGCCAAAGGTCACATGGAGGCATTGGGATTAAACTCAGAGATGCCTGAATCCAGTATGTTCGAATCTCTTTCTTACCTGTGGGTCAACATCTCCCTTCAAGGTTCCCAAGTTTAGCATGTCGTAACCATGGGTGCTCCATGGGGACCTTATACTCTCTGAAGACCGGTGATACAGCACCTTCTGTAGAGGTGAACGCTGTGTAGTGCATGCTTTGGGACCTGATGAGCTTGGATATATGTCACATTATTTTCATTTTTCCCCATCTCATTCCTTCTCTCCTAGAGAAAGCCATTATGGCATTCAGTTCAGTTAGGGTCAGGTTTTCTTTTGTTTTGGTTAAGTTTCTAATCTATGCTTCCATGTACAATCTGATTTAATGCTGTAATTGCCTCCTGCAGGTATCATGGTGGTCATTACTAACTCTTGAGCATGGTCATTTCTCCAAGAACACCTTTGAAAAAGAAAACTGTCTTCATTATTTTGTTCTCACTAATAATTTTGAGATCTGTATAAGTATATTCCTTGATCATTTGATTGTAAATAAAAAAATGTGAGCATTGCTTTTACTGAATTTGCCTTTAAGAGTCTTCCAAATGACTCTGATAATTTCTTGACATACAATTTGATTTTATTTTTTAATATGACTATTACTACACCTCAGAGAGATATAATCTTAGAACCAAAGCTGTCTGAAGAAGCCCCTGTTCCCTCAATATTCAGCCTGATGCTGGACCTAAAAGGTGTGCCATTGGATGCTTCTTTCATGTGTTTCATTCTAAGGTAGAAAGGGCTTGTTTCCTTTTAATAAAGACCAAAACAACTTTCCTTGGGAAAATCAGAAAATATCTAATAGTAAGGTGTTAAAGTCTGAGAGGCTATTTGAAGGCATGCAGTCATGTAAAATATATGTCATGAAAACCGGGTCTTCATCAAGTTTCCAGAAGACATTTACTTAATTCACTTTTCACTCCCCCAATAAGCAAACTATTGGGTATGCAATACATACCGGTGAAACCAATACTCAAATGTAATGTGTTTGAAAACTCCAAACAGTTAGGTGGGTTGCCAGGTTACTAGGGTGATGTTAACTCCTATAAAAACCACACAGAGTAACATAAAAAAGTCTAAACTTGGCCTTACTGAATGTTGAGATGTGAATTCCAGGCTTCTTTCATCCTGTGGCTCCATCATCTTCAACTGGACCCCCACATTCTCTGTGCTCTGCTGTCTTGTTATCAGTAGGAGGACAAGGAACATGAAAGTTTTGTATGTCAGAGGTTCTTTGGGGACAGAATCCATCCATCCATCCATCCATCCATCCATCCATCCATCCATCCATCTACCATGTTGTTAGTTAGGGATCAGTCATATGGCCACATCCAACTATAAAGGACGTAGAGAAATGAAGTCTCCCTCATCAGGATGAAGAAACAGAGGGAGAAATGGATGTATTAAACAGCTAAACATTCTCTGCCTTCCATAGTAGCTTCCTTAGTTACCTACTTGGACACCAGCCCTGTTGATCTGAGGTGTAGCCCAGTTACCATTGACCTGCATGGATCTGAATTTGGAGACTGTAACTAAGTTTAGCAGATGATGTCAGCTTTAATCTACAGAGCTGAATGTGGTATTTTTTATAGTCTTATCATTTAGGGAAATGTCATGTAAACGTATATTTGAGATTTGGAAACACTTTGAGCTAACAAAGTGCTACTTTTTAGAAGCAGATATCCATGATGGAGACAATGAGTTTCATAGCTGTGACATTTCCATAGCTGTCTGTCATGATCAATCCATCCACCCATCACCCTGTCTTGTCCCTCTTTCCCTCCCATTGACTGTAACACTCTTCTCAGACAGCTCCCTTTCCACTTTCAGATTTTATATACAGTGCTACTTTATTCTGCCCTAGAAATTAGGAGGCTGTGCTAACATACCCAAAACAAACAAACAAACAAAACCAAACAGATGCGATTTCTTTATTTCATAGGAGATTTGAGGTTCAGAGACAATAGCATGTTTCTGCATGGTCATCCTTTGATTCAAAACCAACTCCACCCCTCTAGACTCGCAACTGGCTGCCCTTTGAACTCAGCCTCTTGGCTCTTAGGGCAGCACTTCAATGCTTTTTCTCTTATTTCAGCTTGTTCCAGGGCTTCTTGGCCCTCACAACTCAGATGCTTTTCAGCCTGTTTTCATTTTTCCCAGTCTTCTATTGAAAGAACAGCTGAAACAGGAGGGCTGTTAATTCTGTGATGAGGTTTAATCCCCTGCACATTTTTGGTTCAGCTGCTTCCTGAGTTGACAGTCGATAGCATTTAGTGAGCAGTTATTGCATGCTTCATGTTGGGCTGGGAGGTGGAGGTCCAGTGATGCTGTGGACATCTTTCTAGGAGGATCTTTCAGACTCACAGAGCCAGATAATGACCAGAGAGCAAAGATAGACATGTGGGTGGTCACTAGTAGATGTGATGGGGGAAACAGGAAAAAGCCATGTGAGGTGATCTGAGCCCTGTTGAGCAGACAGGCCAGAGGCCAATGGAATACTTGGCCTGATCCTGGACACATTACAGATCTGTTCTTGTGGATGAGCCATGATCCTATAAAGAATAACTTCTGCCCCTCTGGACATTACCAATGAGACTGTGGGCCTAGGAATGCGAGTCCTCTCTGTTTTGTACTGTGTAAGCCACATAAAACTGTCAGAGGAGGCAGAATGTGCACAGATGTTAAAACAAGCACAGATAATTAGAAGATGAAAGTAAGCTAAGATTCCTTCAGGATAAATGGGAAAGGAATTTTCCCCAATGACTGTTGAAGTTGCTAAGTAAAATATCAAAGACACGTAGCTTTTTCCCTTGTATTTTTTTCAAAATGGTAGATTGCAGAAATTTTAAATAAATGTTCACTGACACAACTTCCTGTCCATCTTTTGTCCCTCTGAGTTTTGACCTTTGCAATCAGGTCTAAAATCTTCCTATGCTTATGAAAATGAAGACTGTGAAAGAGAAGAAAATAAGACTATGCACACCTTTAATCCCAGAACTAAAGAGGCAGGAGCAGGTGGATCTCTGTGAATTCAAGGCCAGTGAGGTTGACAAAGTAAGTTTCAGGCTATCCAGAGCTACCTAGTAAGACTCAGTCTCAAAACAAGCACAAACAAACAAAACAAAACACCCCTCCCAAAGGCGGATCTTCCATGTTAGTTAATGCGATTACACAGCTCCTCTGCAGGCGCACACAGATGCTATTTGTCACATGATGTAGTGTGTGGTATAGTTCTTTTCAAGCTCAACAACTTTCATCCTGTCCTCAACAGAGTTGTCCAGAAATCAGAGTCCAACACAAAAAATTGTATATTGAACTAGTGAGCGCTCTCCAGAGAAGGTGTGTGTGTAGATATATAAAGTTTGCTGAGCAATCAAAATGCAGAGTTGTGTTGTGGAATATTTGTTTAACTATGCAAGGACGTGTTGCATTTGCTTAACTATGTAAAGATATGTTACATTTGTTTATATTGCAAAATATTTGTTTAACTGTAAATATTGCTGCATTTGTTTAATTATGTGAAGATGTGTTGCTGTTTTACCTTGACTGTGTAAGGCACCTGATTGGTCTAATAAAAAGCTGAATGGCCAATAGTGAGGGATGAGGTATAGGTGGAACTTCTGGGCAGAGAGAGTAAGTAGGAGGATGAATTTAGACTGGAGGAAAAGGAAACGAAGGAAGAAAGAAAGGGAGATGACAGGGAGACACCAGGGGCCAGGCAGACATGGAGGAAGCAGGAAAAGTAGGAAATACAGAATGAAAGAAAGGTGAAAAGCCCCAAGGCAAAATGTAGATGACTAGAAATAGATTAAATTAAGTTGAAAGAGCTAGTGGGACAAGCCTAAGCCAAGGCTGAGCAGTCATAATTAATAATAAGTATCTGTGTCTTTATTAGGGAGCTTGGTTGGCAGCCCAAAGAAAATTCAACTACAGAGCTGTGGATCCAAGTTCCAATGGATACATTTACAAAGCACTCCTATACCTAAGGGTTGGGAAACACTGCAGAAGTATGTGTAGAAAGATTCTAAGAGCCAGGGAATGAGGGAGTTTACTGTGAGACCATGTTCCCTAGTAATGTCAGAAGCTTACAATGTCTCCCAACATGACTGCCCAAACATGACCTGAACATAGACAACACCAACAGGCATGCTGATGTGTATGGGGGAGGCCTCAACCTTACACAAAGATCTATCAGTAACGGAGGAAAGCTGGGAGCAGGAGAGACGGTCCCCCTAAGAAGGAGTGTGATCAGCCATGAAAACACACATACAAGTTAACACAGAGACTCAGTAGGTTCTATTCAGGAATCTACATGTATAGCATATACATATGCAATAACTATTAATGGAAAAAAACCTCACAAATTTGAAGAAGATCAGAAAGGGGTACATGGAAGAGTTTGGAGGGAGGAAAGAGAAGGGAGAAATGTAATTATATTATAATCTGTGTTAAAAATAAAAGGTTGATGAGGGCTGGAGAGCTGATGTTGCAGCCCCAAGTCTGAGGGTCACCTGATTCAGAATTTTTTTTTGTCGTTGGATGGAAGGCAAATCTTTTCATTTAGTTGGCCTTTCTATTGACTAGATGAGGCCCACCTATTCGATGAAATCAATCCAATTTATGTTTTCTAAAGCATCTTCACAGAACACACCCAGAACAGTATTTGTATACACTTCTAGGTAACACGGAAGCCAAGTTGACACATATAGTTAACCATTATGTGTGTGACTGGCTTATTTGGGAAAATGACACCAAAGAGGACCTTAGAAAAAGGAACGGGAAACTAGGAAGGAGTGGGTCCCAACGAAGCATTTCAAGATGGCCATGGACAATGGGATGACCCAGGTCTGTGATAGACAGAGTCCAGGAAGTCTTTCACCAGGTGGCTGTTCACACCCTGCTCTTCTGGGTTGTGTATGTGAGAGTCTACTAGTTTCCTCAGGCACAGAGATCATGGCCAGAGAGACTGTGAGCAGGAATGGGGCTTGAGAGTAGTGGCAGAAAGTTAATCCAGGAGGCATCTGCTCCATGCTGGTGGGACCGACACAGAACTGATGGGTGACGCCATGGTTGGTGTGAGAAGCAGAGCTGAAAGGCTGGAGAAAGTACTTGAGGGGTGACAGACCTCTCCTTTCCTTGAAATCCATGCTTAGGGATCTAGGGTGACATACCCCCCAAGCCCTTCCACTTTAGAGCCACATTAGAGTCCCCACTTTCCTCCTGCTTCATATCCAACTAAGGTTAGATGATTACATTTTTTTCTTTAATATGACACATGCAGGAACAGCTCCTCTATTGTCGCTACCTCACACCCACCCTTATAAACTCCTCTTTGGACTTTAAAATTGTTTTTGGACTGGTCTGTGCTTCTAGCCTTAGGTCCTTCCCGGAACAACCTGCCTATAGTGCACATCAGACTACGCAAGGCACCTTCCTTGAAATCCGCCAGAAGAGTGCATCCCAGCCCCTCCCATCAGCACACAGCCCTGTTATAATCTGACTGTGATCTTCTCATTATGTCTTTTGCAATATCACTGCTGGGATGCTCTGTTCCTCTTGGGAAGAATCTCTGGGGCCACCCAAGGAAGCAGCATGCTCTTTTACACCCTGGCACCTTTGGTCACTCTATACCCTCTGCTTGCAATGTCTTCTTTTTTTTTCCCCCTCCACCCTTGGCCTTACTTCACCTGGTTGAACATCTATTCGTTCCAGACTGTGTTCGTAGGTCATTGTTCCCTCTGATGTTCTGTTGAGCCTTCCAGATGCAGGGTCATCTGGACTGTCTTTGCTAACCTTCCTGCATCTTTGGGTCTGTGTTGTCTGAATTTCACTCATGATCAACCTGTCTTCCTGAAGTAGATTTGTCACAGCAAGATGCCTGTCCTGGCCAAGTCTTTGTCATGGCTCAGCCTGACACAACACAGATGCTCAATCAAAGGGTTGCAGAGAAGGTTGAGAGGTGGCTGTGGAGGAGGCCCCGCCCCCCACCGTAGACTCTGATGCAGGGAGCTAGGAAAGGATCACATTTCATTATAGGACACACCTGTCTCCATGAAGTGTTGTGGGCAGGGATTCATGCACCCACCGCTCTGAAGTCCCCTTTTCCTTACAGGCAAAATCTTCTGGCTCAGGCAGAAGTTGAGTTCTTGGGGTCTAGCCAGGAAGGTTAAGTGCAGGCCTGTCTCCTGCCTCTAAGTTCTGAGAATTTGTTCCCTAATCTCTGCTTACAGGGCTTCTAGGGCTGGAGTCTACGTGAAAGAGGCCTTTGTTTGATATGGGAATGGCTTGGGGGATAATCTCTCCTTGGATGCATTTTAATTCACTTTAATGACTCTGCCTCCTGTCCTGCTTTTCTTCTAGGGGTGGGGGTTGTTGAAGAGATTAGAAAGAGTGAACCTGAGTCCTGCATCTAACCTTCTTTAGAGGGTGCTGTTACAAGGAAAGAGGGTGCTCGGAAAAATATATTAGGATGCTGGGAGTGGAGTGGACAGAGAGAGCTGGGCAATTGAATATCTGATTGTATGCACACACTGCAAGCTGTATACGCTTACCTTATACCAAACCCTCTCACCAGCCTCCCGCAGCCCCCCTCTCCAGGGGTGGGAGCCATCCAAAGCAGACAACACAAAATGATGTCATCTCCAGGACACTGTCCTCTCTCTCTCTCCCTCTCTCCTTTTCTAGCTTTGAATAAACACAGCTGTTTGTGAGGAATGCTGGCTTGGGAAAACACAAACCGTCTGCATTAATGATCTTTCTTCCCCGCCTGCCTTCCCTGAACACGGGAGGCTGGAATGCTCGGGCTCTACAGACCCATTGTTTCTGGCTGCAAGGCCAGGCCGTTCAGCTTTTCGCCCAGGGCTGGGATGTCCAGATTCGGTGACTGTGCAGAGTGTGTCCGGCCAGAGAAGCTTACTGACGCTTGAGCTGGAGGTGACACCTCAGACCATCTGGGGAAGATTCCCGGGGGATGCGGGGATAGGAGGAGAGATGCAGGGTAGAGGTTGGAGGGGTAGTGGATTCTCAGTAGAGACAGATATCCCCTGCACTGCTAGTGTTGCCCACACTGCCCCGGCTTCTGGGAGAGGGAGTGGTGAGCTCTGGGTGTCCCTCCATGTTAGCTTCTGAAGGGGGTTAAGGGCAGCTCCATCATAGTCCTCCTCTCCCTTGCCAAAAGAATATATGTATATCACCATTTGAGACCAAAATGTCCCCATCCTCTTGAGGAGATGAACCTGGACAGCTAACAGGAGGAAACTGAGCTGGTGCCATTGACATTTTTGGAAGCCAGAGATTGGTGTTGGGTTTCTATTTCCAGATGGAGACCTCTCTGGGTAGGGAGGTCAAGAAAGTTTTGATACTGGCTATCAAACAGTATTCTGACTAAGCATATGCTTGCTTCTGGGTCCCCTACTCTCTTCCAGCCCTACTGGTACTCTCTTGTGCACACCCTCTTGCAGGGTTTGTGGTCACAGCTGTGGAGAAATAACAAAGACGCCTAGGTCTCTTTTGTAAGCAGCCTGTCCTGGTGCCCTGAACAACTGCCAATGTGGAATGGCTGGGACCCTTATGTGTTGAGTTAAAAATCCTTCAAGGTGGGAGTGGGGGTCCACAGAGACAGAAGACAAGCCTTCTTCCATTTCCCCAGCAGAGACAGAAGACAAGCCTTCTTCCATTTCCCCAGCAGAGACAGAAGACAAGCCTTCTTCTATTTCCCCAGCAGAGACAGAAGACAAGCCTTCTTCCATTTCCCCAGCAGAGACAGACGACAAGCCTTCTTCCATTTCCCCAGCAGAGACAGAAGACAAGCCTTCTTCCATCTTCCCTGGGTGCATAGAAATCACAAGTCATGAAAATAGCTATTGGTTGTCTCTGTTGCCTACAGCATTTTATATATATATATATATATATATATATATATATATATATATATATATATATATTTAAGATTTCTGTCTGCTCCTGCCTGTTGGCTGTGTGTTGGGCAGCATGGAAGGTGCTTTGCTCGGTTCCAGTTTTAGCCTCCCAACATCCAAGTCTTATCAAATGATTATTTTATGAATAATAAAGAAAAACCCGAGATAAAGGTAGCTTAAGATTCACTAACCAATGACGGTGAAGAGCTAAGATTCATACCAGTTTGCATTTGGACGTTCGTGTGATCTGGGAATTCAGAAAAGAAGTGGGGAGGGCTGAGTAGTACAAAATTTAGACCCACAGAAGTGGCAGCTGCCTAAGTGAGTTTCTTTGAGGAAACAAAGTGACATCTTTCCCTTCCCCAGATATTCCTCTTAAAGCCGGAAATCCAACCACACAGAATCCTTTGGAACCAAGTGTGGCATTCCACTTTTACTATTTTTAAATGTAGATATTTTTAGGAGAGGAAGTCTTTGATCCATTAAAATGCTCTGTAGGAGAAACCCCTCATCTTCTTTTAAAATATTTTACTGATGATTGTGTTTGCTGTAAAGTAATACTTAACAGAAAGTAGCTTGTATTGGAATAATTGTCTGGGAGGTAAGTCTCTTAAGAGAGTTGAGAAGTGCTAATCTTTGATATTTGCAAAATGCATTTTAAGTAGTTCCTCAAACTGATAAAAAAATCTGCTAGGAGAAAGGGTTTTCTCTCTCTTTAAGTAGTAGAAAATTTCACCCTTTTGATCTGAAAAAAAATAGATAGACGCGGGTATTAACTTTCTGAGATAGAGCTACCTAATTGGTATCTTTGGGATTCTACTTCAAAGAAAGGAAAAGAAGGAATTTGAAAAATATTGTTAGTCTGGGACTTCAAATATTATGAGATGAGATGATTTTTGTAAAAGCACTCAGGAAGACTTTGGAGTTGAATGAACAGAAGCTGTTGTTCCTTCCAGGAATTATAGGACAGCAAAGAAGGAGACTGAGAGCCTCTTCGGAGGCAGCATTTCCTTACATTTTCTGCAGGTGTCTGTGTGCAGGGTTGCTCACAGACGCTACTGAATAAGCTGTGCTAGACAAAGTTCAATACTTTTTTCTTTTTAAATAAAAGGAGTCATATTTTACTTGTTCATAGTAATTCTCCCTAGGCGTGCCTGTATAAGTGTAATGGGTTTCCAATCTTATTTGACTACTATAGAATCTTTTTCTTTTTTTTTTTTTTGATTTTTTTAAATTTATTTATTTATTAAAGATTTCTGTCTCTTCCCCGCCACCGCCTCCCATTTCCCTCCCCCTCCCCCAATTAAGTCTCCCCCCAGCCCGAAAAGCAATCAGGGTTCCCTGGCCTGTGGGAAGTCCAAGGAACCCCCACCTCCATCCAGGTCTAGTAAGTTGAGCATCCAAACTGCCTAGGCTCCCACAAAGCCAGTGCGTGCAGTAGGATCAGAAACCCATTGCCATTGTTCTTGACTTCTCAGTAGTCCTCATAGTCCGCTATGTTCAATCTAGAATCTTTTTCATAGGGAGTAGGGAGATGAGGTTACAGCTCATGTGGCCAATATTTCCTGAAACAAAATTTGAGAAACAATGTCCCTAACTCATAGTCATATTGGCTATAAGAACTTTTAATATCAAGGTGTTTGGAACATCTGAAAAGCAGAAATAAGGAGAAAGGGTGGGAGATATTGATTTACAGACAAATATTTAGAGTAATTTAATGAGTAGGTATGGAAACTTGACTGGGAAAACTTACTATTATTGGATGTGGTTTGAGTTTGTCCCCTAAAGGATCATGTGTTGAAGGGTGATCTTACCTAAGGTGATGATAAGAGGTGCTGTGACCTTTAAGTGGTGGAGATCAGTGAGAAGTCATTTGGGGATGTTTCCAGAAGTGGTTAAGATAGCTCTCCTGGGACTCTCTCTCTTTTTGAGAAGGTGGCTATAGAACAACAACATTGTGTTGCCATCTATCATGAGACCTTTGCTATAACTGATCTATATCTGGGATTCTTCAGAACTCTGAGCTAAGAGTTTTTTCTTCATAAAGTACTCAGTCTCAGGTATTTTATTATAGTAACACAAAATGGATTAATACAAAGACATTTGAGTTGTTCATTTAAGTCCATTTTATCTCTAAGATCTGTTAAAGTCCAAAGATTAGGTGGGATCTTTAGAAGATAGAAGCATTGGGCAGTGTTATATCTTGAATTTGAAGTATTCCCTACAAGGGTGTGTGCTGAAGACACATGGTGGAGAGAGGAAGCTGGAGTCATAGAACAAAAAGTAGTGCTAGAGGTAATGAAATTTCTCAAGATCAGCTTCTGGGTGAGGGTCAGTATGCTGGTTTGTAAAGACAGTCTATATCAAATGATCACATCTTGGTTCTATGCCATATAGCAGCTTTGAATGCTTGGAACAGGGTTGAAGAATCAGGAAAGAGGAATTAGTCATTTACTAAAATTGTATAAGGCCCAAAAGAAGCTTTTACTGTTTTTTTAAAACAAAGATTGATTTCAATTGTAAATAGAATATAGACCCAGAAGTTAGAATCCTTGAGTTTTAAAAATGATAATTCAGAATACGAAAGGGTGATTAGGCCTTTAGAGGCAAGATCATCATCCATACATGAATGAATTCAAAATATAGCTGATATTGGATCTCACACTTACCATGATACTTGAATAGGAGAAGTGATTTCCACAAATTTCTCCACTGCTCTGGATGAGAGAACAGCTTCAGGAAGCAAAGCAAAATTTTCAAGAGAGACCATAAAACAAGTATTTTGGTAGGCTTCTACAAATGATCAAAGACCAAAGTTAAAACTACAAATAAATGGCATTGATATTGAGGATTTGGTAGACATAGGTGCAGATGTAATAATAATTTCCCCCAAATCTTGGCATCCAGATTGACCTCTTCAGGAGGTAAATGTTCAGCTTCTAGGAATTGAAACTTTATCTCAGGTAAAAAAAAAAAGTACAAGATGGATTGAGTATATAGGGCCAGAGGATAGATAGGAAAATTAAAACCATGCCTGTCTAACATAGCAATGAATTTATGGGGATGGGATTTGTTGCAGAAATGGAAAACCCAGATTAACATTCCTACAATCTCAGAAACAAACCATAAAATGATGCATACTTAAAGAAAAATATTAAAAAGTATTATAAGCAATGGTCACCAACTGTTCAGGTTGTACATAAGCAGGGCATAACAGCTCCTGATCTTTTGAAGGTACCAACAGCCTACATTTAAAATGGCTAGCTGACAAACCCATGTGGGTGGAACAATGGCCTTTGACATTAGAAAAATTATAGGTATTAGATGCTCATCATATTGAAGAATCTACCGGTCCTTGGAATTATCCTATATTTGTTGTTAAAAAGAAATCTGGAAAATGGAGAATGTTAACAGGTTTAAGAGCCGTAAATAAGATGATTCAGGAGTGGGCCCTTTACAGCCTGGAATTCCATTGCCTTTTTATTACCTAAACAATGGTCTATTATACTGACTGATTTAAAAGTATTTTTTGTGCTATACCTTTACAAGAACAAAATAGCAAAAAATTTGCCTTCACAGTGTCTACTTAATCTCAGCCTGTTAAAAGGCACCATTGGTAAATGTAATCAGAATTAGAAATCATCCTTTGTCTCTAACACATATCAGATCCCACACGGGTCTACCAGTACCTCTAGCACAAGGTAATGATGAAATAGATCAGCTATTGGTAGGAAATATGCTATAAGCCTCAAAATTTCATAAAAATACCATGTTAACAGCACAGGTAAGACTTTTTATTGCTTGATATCAAGCCAAATAAATTATAAGGAGATGGCCCACTGTTCTCTCTATAAACAAACTCTATTACATGTAGGAAGTAACACAAAAGGTAATCAAAGAAATAAAATTTGGCAAATGGATGTGTTTCACTTTACAGAGTTTGGAAATTTAAAGTATGTATACCATACCATAGATACATATTCAAGATTTCAATGGGCATCCAATTGCTTTAAGTTCTGAATAGGCTGATTCTGTAATTACTCATTTATTAGAAGTCAGGGTCATTAGAGAGGTAATTGTACAAATTAAGACTAGCAAAGTTCCAGCATATTCTTCTAGTAAAATGAAACAAGTTTTTTTTGCATTTCACAATATAAAGCATATTATACAATCTTACAAAACAAGCAGATATAGTAAGATCTAATCACACTTTAAAAGTTATGCTTAATAAACAGAAAGGGGTAATAAAGACCCCACAGAGATAGATTACTTAGTCCTTTATTGGCTTTAAAATTTTTAAATGCTAATAATAAAGAAACATTGACTGTGGAGAGACATTGGATAACATAAAAAAATGCTAAAGTTAGTCAACCTATATATTTTAAAGATGTTTTGACCTCAGAATGGAAACTGGAATATGTGTTATGTTGGGGAAGGTTTTGCTTTTGTTTCCACAGGAGAAGAAAAGTTATGTCTACCATCAAGATTGATAGATTAGATTTGAGCAGGAGAAACCTCTTGATTAGAAGAAACAATAGTTCATCATACAGCTTGATCATTCAATCCAAACTGACTTATAAGACTAAAAGTTGCCTTTCTTTTTCTTTTGTTTTTGTTTTAGAGCCTGCCGTGGAACTAGTTCTTGTAGATCAGGAAGGCCTCAAACTCACAGAGATCCACTTGCCCCTGCCTCCTGAGTACTAGGATTAAAGGCGTGCACCAAACAAATGCCTTTTATTTGATCATGTATGAAAAAAAGTTTGTATTATTAAAAAGATAATACTTTGTCAAGGCAGTTCTGGCATAAGCCTTTAATCCCAACACTTGGAAGGCAGAGGCAGGCATATCTCTGTGAATTCAAGGCCAGCCTGAGCTACAGAGCAAGTTCCAGGACAATCAGGGCTCTTACACAGAGAAACCTTGTCTTGAAAAACAAAAACAGATAATTCTTTTTCTGTTGTCCAAAAACATTTTGTCTTAACAAAGATAAACCTGAAAAAAAAGGAACTCCCAAAAATTAGGTTTGGGGCAAGGTTTTATTTTTGTCTTTCTAGGAGAATAAAAGCATCTAATTAAGGAATCTGAAGGTGACTGGACAAATGAGACATCTGAAGAAGACGGACAAATCATCCAGAAAAAATGTCCCATGAAAAAGAGTAAAATTGGCCTAATGGTATAGCATGCTTGCAACAGGATCAAATTTAATAAATTTTCTCCTGTTCTCTACAAACATAAAAGGCAAATGATCGTTCTGTAGTCACAATTCCATTTAAAATCAAAGCTGGCTTTGAAGTTGGATTGTACCTCTTTCCTTCTCTAAACTCAAGCATATTTGTTAAAGGAAAGTCCAAAATCTCTGTCTCATTTCAGAAGAGCCATCTGATATGCGACAGAAGAAAGACAAAATTAAGGGACTAATCTATTATTACTAATCTCATAATCCTTTGGTTTTATTTTGACTCTTTACAACTTTTCTTAAGACTTTTCTTAAGACATGAATATTATCTCTAAATTATATATATGTATATACATATATATCTGTCCTGATACTAATGATCATATAGAGTACTAGTTAATTCTAGAAATATAGGCTTCATCTAGCTTCCTCTATATTATTTTGGGCTCGAGTCTGAAGCAGTTAAGTAGGAATTAATTTTGTGTACCTCAGATATACTTATTAGATTGTGGCCCATTAACTTCTCTGAGATCTCCTGCATATGGCATTTAAAATGTTTAAGTGTTCTTCAACTACCCACGACCATTCTTAACAGTGATCTTTGAAATCTCCAAAAGGATGATGGGACCCCACAGTGACAATTCCACCTGGGTTGTGGTAACACTATTAAGCTGACAAATACCACCCAAAGATCAGCTTTGAACTACAAACTGCTCAGGATAATTTTAAGTGGATTAGCTGGGAGGGTCCAGATTCATCGACTACTCCAACCAGGACTTCAGATAAGTCCTGCAATTTCCCATTAAGCACAGACTGAACAACCAATGTTATAACTAGTTTCCCCAGTTCTTGACCATTATCTCAATTTTCTCAGGGTCCCTTAAAGATGCCATCATTCCAAGACAACAGTAAGTAATTTTAAGAATATGACACCCACATCTAAGAAAATGTTTTGAGGTCTAAAATGATAGTTTTGGGTTGGTAATACAAGTTAGGACAGAAAGTGAATTAGGTATCAAACTTTGGACTCACCAAGACAGGATAGATAATAAGGTAGTTTCTCCGAATTGCTAAATACCAATGGACTGGACATTGTGAATGTAATCCTTACTTGATAATTTCTTCTTCTTATATACAGTTTTACTGTGTTAGAGTTAAAACCTTTTCTTTTTATTTAAACAAATATGAGGAAACATGGGGGGATATCCAATCACACTGTGAACTCCAAGTTTGCACTTTGCATTAATTAAATAAAATTAACCTTGGGCCAGGAAGTTGAGTAAGCAACTAGTTGACAGAGAGTAATTATAGAGCATCAGAGGGCATTCGGGAGAGACAGAGCAGCATGGCTTTTTGTTCATTTATTTGTTTGGCAAAGTAGAAGGACATGCTCTTTTGGAGACATGAGCATGGAGAGAAGGTTAGCTAGGTGCTGCTCAACCTCCCTGAGCTAGCAGGTTTTCACTCCAGCCTTTGACTCTCGAGTCTTATTTATAAATAAAACAATAGAGATTTAGTTAAAGTTAACAGCAGCAGAGTCAATGCCTGTGGGAACAGAATTCCTGCCAGGCTATGGCCTGAGGGGCTGGGCTGATTCCTGAGAAGCAGGCCAGTAACTGCAGAGTTGCAACTGTTGGCTGAAATAGTCATAGATTAAGGTGCAGTCTCTGTGCCAAAGTTAAAACAACACCTGTCAGTAGTTCTACAGGTTGAAGAGTGTTGTTTGCAGGTAGTTAATCTGTTCTGAACCTCTTCCTAGCAACTGACTGGTCCATGCTTCCAAGCTGCAAAGTTGGTCCTCTAGGAAGCTCAGTTTAAGAGTCGTCTTTGCAGCTTGGTTTATTTAAAAGTATCTCTCAGCAGTCCCTACAGGTTATATATGCTCCAGGAGGGTGGGGCCTAGTGACTCTGGTCAGTTTCAGGGACTTCCTGAGGCTATTTTGAATTATTTTATCTCCCCTTAGAACATCCCGTTACTTTACCACCTTGTAAACACCTTTCATATTAATGAGATTGCTTCCAAATTCAGTGATTTTAATCTCAGAGGAAACTCCTACACAACATTTGCCCCATCCTCCCTCCTTTCTTTCCCAGATGCTGAGTTGACTAACCCTCTGTCATCTTCCATTGCCATGATGTACCACTTCATGTCAGGCCCAGATCTCAGGGGGTAGTTAGGGGACATGGAACTGAAGACTCTGCAGCCCTGAGCCAAAATAAGTCCATCTTTCCTTGAGTTATTTCTCATGGGTATTTGCCACAACAATGGAATGTCCAGCCTAGGCAGGACTAGCCCAGTACTACTTCCCGAGTGATAGAATCTCCTGCTTCTAGTCCCGCTTACCAACAGGCCCTCCTGGTAACTGCTGTTACATCCATCTTAGCATAGCACATAAAGCTTAAGTTCCCCATCAGGCTCAGCCTTCCACTTTCTAGTCCTGTGATTATGAAATGGCAGTTCAAATAATGTAAATCCAAATCCAAGGTTCAGCAGTTTAAAGAAAGAGCTGAGCTTGTCTGTGTGTGTGTGTGTGTGGGGTGGGGGTGGTGATGGTGGTGGTATTTAAACTCTCCACACTTTAGTTTCTTCCATCTATAAAACGGGAATGGTGACACTCCTCATCCACCAAGTCAGACGATTAAACACAGACTATCTGATCTCCAGTGAAAGCTGAACAAACTCTAGCCATCATTATCATTGTTTCTGACATCTTGCCTGAGTCCCCTATGTGTACCCTGAGCTCCAGCTGGCAGGAAACAACCAACTCGAGGTTATGTGTCTCTGGTTTGTTTAAGTTAGAAAGCTCTGTCTACCCCTGCCTGCACAAACAGCTAGCAAGCTATCTCTCAACACCACTCATTCCAAGAGAACGTGCTGAATTCTGCCAACTTTCCCTCCTTTTAGTCCCCAATAATTCCATGCAACTTTCCTAGACTTCTGACATTCAGTTTTGCATAATTCATTTTACTTTGGAGAGATATCTTATTTCTCCTTGATTTTTCTGGTAATGCTATTGACTGGATTTCTTCTGAGATTTGATGGAACTATTTGGTTGCAGAGACCCTCACTGAGGTGAAGGCATCCTCCTACTAAGATTATTTCTTGGGTTCACTTTTGTACATGCTTTTCTGAACTTGATATAATTTGGCAAGTTGATATCAATAAGCCTAAGGCTAGACTAAACATGGAGGTAGGAGAAAAAGTCAGGAAGAAAGAAGAAAATAAGAATTCATTGCATCTATGTGACTTAGCTTAGTTTCTTTTCATTTTCCATATGCAAATATATTATCACATTCCTTCTATTCTTTTCTTATAAAACACATATAAGGTTTTTGTTTGCTTTTTCTATGATTAGACAAAGCAGACGAAACTCAGAGAGGGTCCTTGCCCACGTTACAGTGGCCCTGGGATCTCTGAGAGTGTCAACAGATTCTGAACTATTTCTGATATTCACTCAGCAAATGTCTAAACTCTAGCTCTGCTGAGCACTGTGTTGACATTTGAAGGATGAGGGTAGGCAAGCTGAATCTTTTCTTTTGCCCTCATGAAACCTGCAATCTGATGAGGGCACAATCAAACAAATAAGTTATATAGCTGGCAAACCTGGCAGTCACAGGTACAAAGATCAAGGACCCTACACAAGGCAGAGTTGCTGTCTAGTACCAGAAGTCACCGTCCTTCTCAGAGGCAGGGCGTTCATTTACATACATAAGATATAAAAATAGGCCTTGGTCAGGACAAAATAATACCGGTGTTAAATGATGTCTGGTGTATAAGTTGTTTCTGGTTCTAGATGGAGAATATTGCTTTATATTTGTTTCTGACTTTGAATGCCTTAGAACACTGCACAGCTACAGTCCTCTCTCCAGACCCCTTACAGCTCTCGGCATATCCCATGATCCATAGTCAGCAATTCTGTCACCATTTAAATGCCTGTGTCTTCACTATTTGCCCCTCCTGGAGTCTCCAGCCCTAGCCCATGCAATCTGGAACGCAACAGGGACTCAGTAAGTGATGACTAAAAGAAAAAGAATGTCTCACACAAGGCCTCCATAGAGACTAGGAAGTGTATTTCAGCTCCTCCTGTGTCTGAAGTCCAAATCCTGCTAGGTATGCTCCACCCTAGATGCTGAGTTGAACTTTAGCCTGCTAAACTGAAGGGAGAGACTAGAGTGGGAAGAGGAGCTCATGTTGTCTTATATGATTGACCGTCCAACCCTCTTGTTCTTACACACTCCACGACAGGTGAGGAACCAAGGTGGAACTGGCTGCCGCTGGACACAGCCGCTGACAGGTGGACCAGTAGGCCATCTCTAAGGTGTGACTGAGCTATGCTGTGACCCCATCAAAACTGTGGGTCTCAGGACCCTTGTGGAGGTTCTGAGGGAGATCGAGAACACTGTGAGAAAGAGCCTGAGGAATCCAGGTAGAGATTGAAGGTTGGAGAATGGAATAACTTCTGAAGGCTGATTTGTCTTTCTCAAGTGGGAGAACTGTGGAGAGACAGTTCTCATATCTCTAAGGATGCCGAAACTAGAGATAAATGTGGAGACAGACCAGGGAGTAGGAAGTGGCCACCTTCTGAAGGAGGAGAGGGAGAGAGGAAAGAAAAACAGACTGCAGAGACAAGTACCGGGGGACATTTCTGTACGTTCAAGTGTGCAAAAGTGGGCAGACCATTACCTTTTTTATCTTGACTCACTTCCTCTGACCCTGGGTGAGCCTTAGAAGGAGGTAGAGCTCCAGGGAACAGCAAACAACACTTAGGCCAGAGTGACACTGTGTGGCTCATGCCATCCGTGTTGGCTATCTCATGGAACTCTTCAGATGTTATTTCCAAGAGGAAGTAATCAGAAGTGACCTCAATTATTTTTATTCTGATTTTCTTGTTTTTCAGAGAAAGCATCTGAATACTGTTGTTATCTAGTCCCAGGTTTACATAGTCTGTACCAAAGCACATATTAAACTTAAGTCACCAATCTAAAGTATTGGGAGATGGAACTTACTGAGAGATGATTAGGCCCCCAGGTCAGCATAAGAACATCGAATGTGTTTGTTATTGAAAAAATGGGTTTCTTGTAAAAGAACAAACCTGGCCATCATTTCCTCTTCTCTTCTCTTCTCTTCTCTTCTCTTCTCTTCTCTTCTCTTCTCTTCTCTTCTCTTCTCTTCTCTTCTCTTCTCTTCTCTCCTCTCCTCTCCTCTCCTCTCCTCTCCTCTCCTCTCCTCTCCTCTCCTCTCCTCTCCTCCCCTCCCCTCCCCTCCCCTCCCTTCCCTTCCCTTCCATTCCCTTTCCTCCCCTCCTCTCACCTCCCCTCCCTCCTTTTCTCTCCTCTTCCCTTCTCTTCCATCCCCTCCCCTTGCCTCCTCTTCCCTCTCCTTTCCTCTCCTTCCCTCTCCTCTGCTCTTCTTCCTTCATCTACTTCCCCTATGAGATGATAGAACAAGAAGACCCCCGGAAGACACAGTCTAACCATCCTGGACAGAACAGAAAAATACATTTCTATCCTTTACCCAGATTGTCGTATTTTGTTAAACTTTTGTGGAAGAACTATAACACAATGGGAATTGAAGTATTTTGGCAGATAAAAGAAATGATTATTTTATGCATCCTTGGTAAAGCAGAGGCTCCTTAGCCTAAGGTTAGACTGTGCCATTTGCTTGCTTCTTGCTGACCTAATGGGCTTGTTAGTTGAACTGGGAAGGTTGGTACTCTCATGAATATCACTAGTCCTGCTTTATAGATGGAAACTGAAGACCTGAGAATGTTGATTAAGTTCCTTAAAAGTTAGGAAGCACAACAGTCACGTTTCTGTCCTTTTTTGGGGGGTTTATTTTAGAAATAGACAGGAAGAGTGGGAGCATGAGTATGGTTTCTATAGCTACATAGCAATGGGACTCTGGTTATTCAGGGCAGTAAGGCACAACACTGAGGCCCTCTACTCCATGCAGGATTCACCATGGTTCCCGGGCACTTCCCTACCTAGATGTGTATTTTCATACCTGGCCTGTGACGTAGGATGTTCCAACCACAAAAGGCCAGAAAGGGCCTCTAGCTTTCTTAGGCAAAGGAACATTTGAAATCATGTACATTGCCAGGATGGACTCCAGGAAAAGAATGGAATGTCGAATGGGATTCATTTCCGTGGTGCTCTCAGGATCTTTCCCCTTCAGGATTGGGTCTTGGTGCAAATTTTCTGTAGGGATAAGTCCCGCCCCTTAGGGGGCGTGTTCGCCTCGGGCTAATGTCTGCCTATAAATTTGGCGAGCGTGCTCCGAGCTGTCTCTTCTACTTTCCTAGTCTCCGCGGGAACGGTGGTTCTGCAAGTCTATTTCTACATTAAAACTATATATATTTTTACAAACTGTCTGCATTCGTTTACGCCGCTACAATTTTCCCTCATGACTTCAAGATGGCTACCACTAGCAGTTGGGATGGCATGCTTTCTTATGTTATAAACAGGCAGATACAGGGAGTTTGTAATAAAAAAGAAAACGTCCTTTCTATCTAATTGGTTAACTTAGGTTACATGTTTGTGTGTGACAGATTTTTCTGGGGAGACATGAATAAAATTTACTCACCTCAGACAGGGAGCCTATGACAGACCAGAGTACTTGCATCACCAAGGCCAACTTGGTAAGCTGATGAGTTTCATTGGGGGTTAATTAAAAGAATATGGGTGAGGGATTACTTACAGGAGCAGAAATGCGTCAAAGACAGGTGCTTTATCAAAGCCCATCCCCAAAGCCCAGCTCACAGAAGCTGAAAACCTGGAGCTTACTGCACAGCCTGCAGTCAGCTCAGCAGGTTGGAGTGTGTCCTTTCCAGGCAGCTCAGCTGGCCTTTAGGCATTTCATCTCTGCTTCCTCCAGATGGCCTGCTTGCCTGAGAGTCCTCTCTCCGCAGTCTTTACTGGTCATACCCTCTTAGAGAGGGAGGGGGCTAGTGATTCTGGTCAGTTTCAGGGACTTCCTGAAGCTGCTTCTAGTTATTTGCTACTTTCTGTCTCTGCACACCCCCCCCCCCCAGACAGGGTTTCTCTGTAGCTTTGGAGCCTGCCCTGGAACTCACTCTTGTAGACCAGGCTGGACTCGAACTCACAAAGATTCGCCTGCCTCTGCCTCCCGGGTGCTGGGATTAAAGGCGTGCGCCACCACCGCCCAGCTGGCTACTTTCTGTCTTAGGAGCTTCTCTGCAGTATTTCACCTCCCCTTCACTATCCCTCTTCCCTGTAAACATCGTGTCTAAAGAAATTTCCCTCCAGAATGGAAGGTTCTAATCCAGAGGACACTGCTGCATAACACATGTCCACTTCTGCAGCAACAACATCTTCCCAGGGAGAGGGTAGGTGGGCATTGACCAGAATTTGAGCCCTGGAGCCAACCCTGGCTGTGGGACACGAAATTACTCAGAATGGGATTTTAGATGTGCACATGAGGCGTGCAGGATGTGAAGGAAAGTGTGGACAATGGAGAACAATTGAGGTCGGTCTCCAAGAAAAGAGCGGAGTATTGAGATGTTAGAGAGATCCTGAATGGAGCCTGTCACACCAGCCTGCGGAGCTGCCAGGACCCAGCTGTGTACTTGGAGAGTTGGCTTCATGATGTCCCATCTCTGAGATTACTATTTGTCCTCACTCTTAGCTGACTGGTGTGCCACCATTCCTAGGTCCACCTAATTATGACCAAGTGGCAAGGTTGTTTTACTCAATGCCTGACACATAAAGTGTGGCAGTTGTTTTTTTTTTTGTTTTTTTTTTTTTACAGGAATTGACTTCACTTGGCCCATTCGCTGGGCTTAAAAGCTTCTCAGATCTTGCCGAAGGCCGTGCACTATGGAGAGACAGAGCCTGCGCTAAATCTTCCCTTTGCACTAGGTGCACATGACATCAGCCCTTTCATAAGGACACGTGGAAAGAAGGCCTTCGTGAAAACTCTCCAGTTTCTCTGGGCTGAGATTTGCCCATTGACATAGTAGAGACCCCAGCAGAAGATAGGAAAAGAGCCGTCAGGATTAAGAGTCTATGAATAGCTTTAGCTCACGAAGGTCTTCCAAGAACCTGACAACACTTGTTCTATTAGATCATTTAACAACAGATTATTTGTTTCAATAGTTTCCCAGGACTGACCTGGCACATCCTACTTAATAAAGCAGTTGTCAAATGATAAACATCACGGACAGGGATCATCGGCATTTCGCTGCTCAACCGAACATCCCCGGGGCCTTCTGCTTGCTTGGACTCTGCCGCATGGAATGCTGTCAGGGATTCCCTGTGTGGGTGACCACATTTCCAAGAATTAGGAAAAACAGACTAACAAACATTATAGCTCTACTGGAAAAAAAAGTGCTTTTATTTATTTGTATTTTGGAAGCGGTGGGCCTGTGAAGAACTAGAGAAGCTCATCTTTTTCGCTTCTTTTCCTTTTTACTTGGTGTTCTTGTCACCAACCCCATCCCCAGGGTCTTAGTATGTTTCCTGTTGCTATAACAGAATGCCTGAGACTGGGTGATTTATAAACAAAGACATGTTCACAGGTCATAGCTCTGGAGGCCGGCAAGTCAAAGATGTGTCTCCGTATCTACCCAGCTTCTGGTGAAGGCCGCGAGCTGCTTTCAGCTCCTGGTGGGAAACAGGAGAACATGTCAGCATGTGGAGAAGAAACAAGACTTACGACAACCCTTTCTCAAGTTTGCCATTCTGTCCCTACGAAAGTGACAGCTCGCTGGAGTGAGAAAGGTATCAGTCTGTCCACGAGGGCACTGCCCCTGGGACCCCCTTATCTTCCGCTAGGTCTCGTCACACATCCTGACAGGAAACGTTTGGAGATGCAGTCAAACCACAGCACCTTGGTGCTTTCACGTGCTCTGACAATGGAATCTGTAGTGCTGTTTTCTGGAGTTTTCTCAGTGAATCTTCAGCCCAGAGACTGAAGGGAATATGCCACGAGCGACTCAATAAGGGCAACTTCTCATCCCCCTCAGGGCTTCCCAATGGCTTTTGGTTAATGCTGTCTCCAAACTCTTGTCCTGTCTTGAGTCAGCCTTCATCCCTGCTACTCTGTATCACAGGTGTAAGGACAACTGTGGAATTAAGCTCACCTAGTTGTGGACCTGACCTGAGTGTGTTGGGTGAGGTGGCCCCTGATGTGTGTTTGTACATGGAAGAGGTGACTGTCATCTCTGACTGTGGCATGGCACCGTGAAGGGAGAATAATCCCGACCTGCAAAGTCTTTTATACCTTGCACTGTGCCTGTTGCATTCTCTTCTGAGGCAGAGACCTCAGGAAAAAATATGAGGGTCCCTTGGAGTTTATGGCAGGGTGGGAGGCCTGGTGAATGGAGCTGTGGATAGAGACATCTATGGTTTTGACTGTTCAGATGGAAAAATCCACTGAAGTCTGATTTTTCTTTTTCTTTTTTCATATATAGCTCAAGAAGGCAGGAGAAGGCCCAGCAAGAGCCAGGATCTGCAAATAAAGCCTCTACCAGGTGACCTGTGTCCTAATAGCATCTTAATAAGTAAACATGGCACTGTGGTCACTGTTGGGCTCTGGATTTTGCCAACCCCTGCTGTGGGCTATACCGTGGCATATGCTGGCTTATGCCAGTTGACAGCGTGTCCCAGCAGGTTTTTGAGATACCTATAGTGGCTGTCTTTCTCGTCAATGTTCTCTGTAACATGGCTTCCTGTTCCCTTTGATGGCTTGCAGGAGGGACCTTGGGATATCACCAGTTCTCTGTGGACACATGGGGAACTTGACATGGAAATCTGAAACCACCTTCAAATCCTGGGCCTCAGCCGGATAAAACAATGGAGGTAAGAGGAGAAAGTAATGTCTTTACTTTCCAAGGTAGGTCTTCTAGCTTCCTAGTGAGAAGCTAAGAAGGTCTGACTGCCCTAGCCTAAGCCAAAGTCCATGGATGGCAATGCGTATGAGTCAGGGTACCAGAGGGGCCTACTAGCTACACTTTGTGAAGGTCATTCAGCAGTTTTATTTGCTAATGTTTTGGCATGATGTGGAGACCAGGACCTGGAGTTTCCATAGTTCAGCCGTTGTTTATCCAACTCCTTATTTACTTTCTCTGATAGACGTGAGAAAGTAAAACCAGACAGAAATGGAGATTCAGGAAGTCAGTGGGGCTGGGAACTGAACCCATCCATATTCTGGTGAAATAGGTGTATCTACTTTGTTTCTTTCTTTATCTTTAGTGTCCGAATATTAGAGCCACAGGGACCTGAGGGGTCACCAGGTTGCCATTTCTCTTTGTACCTTTTCCCCCTGGAGGGCTGCTAAGTGGGGTTGCAAAGAAGGGGCATCCATCATTACAAGTCGTGTCTTAAACATGTTGCTAAGAAGGCAGGAGTGTCATGAGAGCCATATAGACATTTTGTTCTAGAAAATTCCTGAAGGAAGTCCTCAGGTTCTCTGGAAGTAATTTTGATTTGATGGGTGGAAGGTTTTCTTTAATTCCGAATTGGTCATCATGAACTAGGTTGCCTTGTGAGATAGCCTGTATGGACAGAAGGGGACAAGCAGGGGTTAAGGAATCAGCAGGCAGAAACTTTGGAGGAAATTACTGTGCCCAGGATAAGCTTTCTGAGAATGATCTCAGGAGTCTATAACACACCAGGATGACATTCACAGCTAATAGCTATCGGGTTCCTGGGACTGCCTTTTCTCTGCACAGCTTTGGGTTGGATGCTGTGGCTGAGGCACAGGAAGTGTGGCCCAAGCTCAAGTCAGGAAGTGCCTTGATTCAGCTCATTGCACATGGCGGGGCTTCCTCACAGCTCTCCAGAGCAACTGCTGGACCAGCCTCCAGGAATGTGAGACTTTCCCCGATCCCGCACTTGGCTCCACATCTTTTTCCCCACTGCCAACCAGAGTTGTGTATGTTACTCTTGCTCGTAGAGAAGACAGCCAGGGGAAAAACAGGAGAATGAGGCTTGGACGTGCTGCTTCTGAGGGCCCAGCAAGGCGTGTGCTTATGAATGGTGCTGTTGGAGAAAGACGTGTTTTACTGTTTCTCTTTGGTCCCACTGGGGTGTCTAAGGGAAGCAGAGAAGAGGCAGGCAGGATGTTTTCTTGTCTCTTGCCTGGATGTCTTACCCTGATCTTGAACTGAGAGAAATAATTTGTTAACGTGACAGAATCTAGAATCACGGGGCATGCCTGTAGGGGATTATTATCTTGGTTGCTTGTACTGAATTAGAAAGACTCACCGGGGGTGACACCATTCCCTGGCTAGGACCTGGGACTGCAAACGGGGACAGGAACTGAGCAGCAGACAAGCATTCTTGCACTTTGCTTCTCGACGGGGATACCACGTGACCCCGCAGGTTCAAGCTTCTACTGCTTTGGCCGCCATGTCCGGTTGGACTGTGCCGTTCAGCTGTGAAGGAATCCTTTTCCCTCAGTCACTTTTGTCATCGAGTTTATCACGCAGTCATAGAGACGTTAAGAGGACAGGTAAAGCACCAGCCATCTCAACCGACTTCAGGAAGTCACCAGGTACAAAACGTGCAGGCAGGATTGAGCCCTCTGCTGCTGTGCCTGGGTTTGTCCACCCTCGGGGATGTCTCTACCCACCGGGGTGAGCTGGTGTAATTGAGTGGTGGGCTCTGGGGACTGACAGGGAACTTGCAAAGGCGAGACTCTTCTGACCTTGTTAGAGGGTGAAAATTAGGTCAAGAGACTCCTACAGGGAGTTGGTGGCAGAGCCTGGGCTGGCCTCCAAGTCTCCTGAGGGTTTCTGCTCTACCACGACATCAGCAAGAAATCCCTTCTGCTACCTGGGCTGTGTAAACAGATCCCCAAATGTCTCAGGAACACCCTAATTTATCTTCCTCTTATACCACTGCGGGAGGAAGCTGAGACTCAGAAATAAAATGTTCAGAAGGATGAAGTGACCTGTTCCATATGCTTAGTTCTAAAGCAGGTTTGGGCACACGGCCCTCCCTTCTCCATACCCTCTTGGCAGACAGCTTTCCTCAGAGGCCAGGGCATTGGATTCATACAATGCTAACAATGCCTGTCGCTTCCACAGTACTTTTCCACTCCTCAAAGACTTTCACAGACATAACCTATTTCATCCTTACCCCAGCCTTCCAGCAAATAAAACTCAGTGTCTGTTTCCATGGACACCATCCATGTGGACACAGGCTCCAAGGACCACTCTGTGTCAGGCATCATCTGTACTTACACACCTGGAGAGCAAAGTGGAACACCTTTGCAGTGACCTTGGAGCATAGTGAAGACAGAGTGATCATTTGTTCATATTCAATGCCATTCATTACGTTTTTAAGTCGTATCTCTGACTATGGGTTCCTTGATCTCAGAGTAGGTGGGAGTCCTCATGTCATCTTGTGAGTCAGTGGTGACCACCTGAGGTCCAGGACAGCCCTTTCTGTTGAACCAGAGGTTTTTGCTATGAGGTAATTCTTGGTCCTTTGAAAGCATGCTTGCTGTAACCTCTGTTGGGTGCTGGACTGAGCAGAATACGTCACAGGTGAAAACACTTTGTCACCCAATGTGACTGGAAAAGGAATGTCATCACACCATGCCTGTATTTGCTCACATATTCTCTCTAGGGTCCAAGACCCTTCTGGGAGGGCTCTGGGCAGGGCCAATGCCCACTCCTGACCCTGCTGAGTTGCCTGGGACTCTAACAGTGCTGTGTGTGGGCACGGCCTCTTTTTTCAGGCCACAAAACCCACTGATGGCACTCTCCAGAACCTCCTTCACTTTTTTGCTGTCTACCTGAGTTTCCGTGTTCTCTGTGCCAAGTATGCACTCAGGACCTCCAGCAAATCTCTCACGGATTCCAGGAAAAGAGCTTCCTGCCCACCTCTGGCTCATGTTTCCCCACCTCTCCCACATTTAGAGCCTAAAAATACCCTATTGTTGCCCAAATCCTACAGGATGGATAAAAGTCTCTCTCCCACCTCCAGGTCCCCTCCTACTCAAATGGATGGCAACCCACGAGGGACAAAGTAGTGTGAGGTAGACCCTAACCTGGTAGGAGTTCTCAGGCTTCCTGGCTCTAACCATTCTCCCTTATGGACACTTGTTTTTGTGTCCACCTGGAAAGTATGTTCCCATCCACCAAGTCATTTATTCTTTCTGAATGTAAGGGAGGTGGATGAGAAATTTCTGAAGTGAAGATGACATTTCCAGAAAGGCAGAAAGGTTAAAGGATTTACACACAACCTACAAAACCCACGAGGAGCAGGGTTGGTCCTGCGAGTGAAGCCCCAGGCAGGGGCGTTTGCTCTTTGGTCTTGTCCCTCCTTTGTCTGCAGCATCTTTGGTTCTGTGCTTTCAAAGATAAAAGATGTCGTCATTTCTCCCATTCAATTCTGTCCTTTCCCGAGTCCCTCCTTTCTGAGCAACACTGAATCCATCTTAATCTCAGTGAGGGTGAGGAACACATACACCTAACTTGAGACGTTAGTAATGTCAGAAGAAAGAGAGGGACAAAGAGAAGGGTTCGCGAGTAGAGAGACAGAGAAAGAACAACAAAGAACAAAGCTGAACATAGAGGACAATGAGGAATACTGAGAACTCAGGAACAATCGCAGTGGGTTTTTGATCCTACTGCACGTACTGGCTTTGGGGGAGCCTAGGCAGTCTGGATGCTTACCTTTGGAGACCTGGATAGAGGTGGGCGGTCCTTGGGCTTCCCACAGGTCAGGGAACCCTGATTGCTCTTCAAGCAGATGAGGGAGGGTGACTTGATCGGGGGAGGGGGAGGGAAATGGGAGGCGGAGGAGGGGGGGGAGGCAGAAATCCTTAATAAATAAATAAATAATTAAATAAAAAATAATAACAAAAAAAAAACAAAGAACAAAGGAGAGTTAATACTGATGGGAGAGAAGATGAGACACTGGGTTAGGAAGGCCAAGTCCTATTCTTAGCCATATCGCTCACTGACTGAACTACCTGGGAGAATCATCTAAATGCTGTAAGCCCCATTTCCCCATCTGTAAGGCAGACGTTGCATAGTCCAGAAATGTTCATGGTGTGTTATTTTGCAAGTGCCCGAGATTCATTAATGAATGATACAGCTTTAGAAAGCCTGTCTTTGGGTTGAGGTGAAAAATAAAAAGAAATATAACAAGTGCAGGATTTAGTGTGCTAGGGATGGTGTAAGGTGGGGGTCAGGAGCCCCACGTTTTCTTGACATACTCTATCATTGGCTGGGAGACACGGTGGAACAAACGTGGTGGCTTCTTAAATGCAGTGACAGTCTGCAGAGCTCAGCGTGTGAGGTCCTTGACCAATCATGCTGCGGTGGGGGGGCGGGCTGGAGAGCTGCAGGGGGCATCATAATGGCTGCTGCAGGAGATCACAGGCCTGGGGTGTGAGCAGATTGCAGTTTGAAGAGGGTGGTTGGCTGGCTTTCACAGAGAAAGTGATATGAGAGCAAATATTTGGAGGTGTGGGACGAGGCATGCGCAAAGGATAGCTGTCCTATCATTGTTGTTGACCTTACAACCCCGGTTTTGTGGGCGAGGGAGTTGGCTGTGGACTCATGCGTGGGAAAGAACTTTCTAACAGTAGAGACTCAGCTGCCAGAGAATGAACAAATAAGGCTATTTGTCCTGGCATCTTGGACTGACATGTCTCCAAGAGAGGAGATGCTGGCCTTTATCCCAGACCATGTGGGACCCCTCTGCTGGGGAGGAAGAACCTGGAGGGCCGTTACCACCATTGGGAGAGCAAGGCATTCTGTTTCCAGGGCATGCTGCTCCAAGGGATCCCGAAGTTTCTGAAGGGCCAAAACAAATAGCTCTCAAAGCCCCCAGAGGATAGAATCTTATTTTCAGCCCAACAATGGGATATAAAACACAATCTTCTTTTCTCAGACATCTAGATGAATATGCTATTCACCCTGACAACTGCAGTTAACAATAGCTCTTGATAAGAGGTAGTATTTGTCCCTGCGGCGTCCTGGCAGTCAGTTTCATCATTAAAGCACAAAGACAAGTCATCAGAGGCCATCAGAGGCCAGCAGACTCCAAGTGTCTAGTGCTGGGCTCTGCTCCAGGTCAGGTAACTTAGCTGGGTTCCATGAGCATTCAATACACTGCAAAAAATAAGAAGCTGAGATGAAACACACAGGACTCAGAAGGTCATTGGTGGAGTTGGAGTTCACACGTAGGCACATGTATTTCTGAGGACGGGGCTCCTTACCGCTCTGCTTCTCTCTTGCTCTTCTGTTCACTCACTCCTTGTTATGCCTCAAGCACGGAATTGTATTGTAAAGACCTCTCCAAGGATCTGTCTCCCCACCTCCCATTCCTTACATACATTGCTGGAGAAACAGGCAGAACTTTTTTGTCTCTGCTTGACTCACAGCATGAATTAGGGGCCCTCTGTGTGGAAGCTTTCAAGTTGGGGTAATGCTGGCCAGGTTGACTGCACTTTCCAAGAGAGATAGGCTGTCCATATGCATTCTTATTCTTCGGCACTGGGTTTATAAAGAGCACTTTATGACAGTATTGCCTAAGGACACTGGTAGAATCCCAGGTCCTGTTAGTGGAAATTCTGATCTGGGTGCATCTGGATGGGCAGCCATTGATTGGATATCAGCCACTTGATGGTATTGCTGGGGGAAATGGCCCTGTTCTTCCTCGTGCCCTTTGGAGAAGGACCAAGGAGAGATGGCTCTATTGATTCTAAGTAATTCCAGGTGACCCCTCCCCAGCATCAATCACAGGTCTAGGATCCAGATCGCAGTGGTGGGAACTATGGAGAGGTCATGTGTGCTTTCCATGTGGTCACACTTCCTCTACCTGCTTAGAAATGCTCCTATAATATCTCAGAGAAGGAACTTGGCCCTATCTTGGAGCGAAACTGTGTGAGGAGCTAGGAACTTCAGGGACTTTTACAACCCTTTTCTGTTTGGCATATACCCTGGAGAATGAAGTTAGAGGTTAGTGTCATGAGATCAATGGATATAGAGTCCAAGCCTCCCAATTACCCTTGTTCACTTGACTCCAATAAGTAAAAGGCTCCCCTGTCCAGTATGGTCTACAGCGTGTGGTCCTACTGACTCAGAAGAGTTGAAAGGAGTTTATGATTCAAGTTCTCAAACATTCAACACGCAGTGGGCAAAAGTAATAGCTAATGCCACCCCTCACCCTTTTCCCATATTGACTTCCGGATGCTGTCCCCAATTCTCTGCTAATAGATTGCAGTCTATCCCTTAGTTCATGGCCTCCCCAGTTTTGGTGATAGAGTGTCTGATACAGTTTTGGATGGAAGCAGGCAACTTGTGTTGAGTTGTAAGGATTTGAGATGAATTAGTTTATTAAATTCTCATGACTTGCTGGGCAGTCGTGGTGTATGCCTTTAATTCCAGCACTTGGGAGGCAGAGGCAGACAGATCTCTGGGAGTTTGAGGCCAGCCTGGTCTACAAGAGCTAGCTAGTTCCAGGACAAGTTTCAAAGCAACACAAAAACCCTGTCTCAAAAAAACCAAAAAAAAAAAAAAAATTTCATGACTGTCTCCTATTATCATTACCAGTTAACAATGTGGAAACTGAGGTACACTGGGGTTCAGTAATTCGTCCAGTTTATGAAACTAGCTATGGTGGAGGAAGGTTTTGAATCCAGGTACTTTGATCCATGGAAGATTGTTTATTTTAATGTGTGTTGAAAACCAAAAACTTTAAATATCTCCAGGGATATAGTGACTCCTGCCTACCTTGCTATCATGATGATCTTGACTAAATCAAAGACAATGTTAAGTAAAAACGAGCTGGAAAAATTTTAAAGTAGGCCCTCTACTTTTCAGAAGAGTAAACTGAGGTCCAAGATTCAAAAGATCATCCCCAGCGTCCTACTGTAGGCTTCTAGCCAAGCTGGAATGGTTTTCTCTGTCTCCTGGGGCCAGCTTCATGCTCAATGCTTTCGTCCAGAATGTCCGTTCACATGGATTTGAAAGTCAAGGTTTTCATAATTTAAATTATTCAAAAGTAGTTTGGAACTAGGCATACCTTGTAGCTTACATCCATCAGAATATCTGAGATTCACTCCCAAAGCCATTCGGCAGACAGCACAGGCCACAGTCAGCCGAGCTTCTCGTGGAAGTACGACGTCTGAGTCCCAGACAAGGTTGCCCTCTAAAGCTCTCCGGTGAGTGGTGAGTCGTCAGCTGTCTGGAGCCTCCTCTCCTTGTGCCCATGGCTTCACCTCTTTTTCCTCAGGGCTCTTCTCCCTGAAGGGGCTTCCCCTCTTTATTTCACTCTCACCTTCTCTTCCCTGCCTACTCACACCCTCTGTTATCACAGGTTTCCTGCCCCCCCCCTCCCCCGCACAGCTCCTCCTGTTCAGAACACACTCCTCCTCCTGGGGACCTTCCTTCTCAGGCTCCCATCATCCCCCACAGGCCTCAGCCTTGTGCTTTGCCACCACAGCTGAGAGCTGGGGTTAGTGGTGAGTGCCTTGTGCCTGGCTTATTTCTGGAGCCTTGATTTCCCTTTCCTTCTCAGTGCCTCAGTTTCCTAATCTGTAAAACAATGCTTGGGCTAATGGTCCCATCTGTTGTTGGCTATTAGTGCTGTCATTGAGACATGTTCGCTCCCCCTTGCCCTTTATTTTATTTCTTCTCCCCCATACTCAGCTGTCATAAGCAAACTGTGCAACTTCCCAGGCCCCAGGAAATCTTTAAATAAATCCTAGTGTTTCCATGAGATGGAAAGTGGCACATTATTCTTTTTTTCAAAACAACGACAGGACAATAAGAAAGGCCCAAACCAACCCAAAACGAAACAAATAAAAGGTCAATCCAAACCAAAATCAAACAAAAAAACAACCCCCCCCAAAACAACTGAAAAAAAAAACACCTGAAGCAAGTCAAAACAGGACAAGCCACCCCTGCAGGAGGAGTTGGGGAGGGAGGGCAGCATCTCGCAGTTCCAAGGGACACTCAGCCCTGCATGTGCTTTCCAGACCATTAGAGATCTTAGCACAGACAGAGAGGAGAGGAACGGACAGAGCTGACAGGCCTGGTGGGAAGTAACTCCAGACCAACCAAGGCCCTGCTAAAAATACTCAGCCGGGACCTCACTGTTTCCAAGACAGATGGACACTGCGGGCTGGCGCAGGGCAGTGTCGGGGGAGGAAATTGTATCTGACAGTGATAACAATCTGGCCTCTCCCAGAGCTTCCCATCCCGAGAGAGTCCGGTGGGCTGGCCGGATCTCCACTTGTGCAAGAGGGGTGGCTGGAAATAGAAGCCTCCCAGACTGCAGGGTGGCCATCCAGCACGAGGGCCCACAGAACTTCTCCTTCAAAGCCGTCCTTGGAGGAGCGGAGGCAGATGAGGGGTGGGAGCCACTGGGGTGCTGCGATGAGATGCGGGACCTGGGGGCAGGGAGGGGGTACGACTCTGTGACCACTGATAATAGTCCTAGCTTCGGGCTGAAACAGATGACATCTGTTTATGTGCCTGTCCTCTTGACTTTCAGGAAGTCTTGCTTAAGCTCTTTGGATTTAACCTTCCAGAATGGTAACGGGAGGGGCACAGTTTCGGAAGCAGTATGTTCAGTTCTGAGAGAAACGCTCTAAGTAGGACAATAACCAAATAGTGAGGTCAAGTGGAGAGGGAATGGACCAGCATAATGGAAGGACTCCCATGTGACGGGAGGCTGTGCCTTGCTTTGCATGGTTAAAGATGGCAGGAAGACAGTAATCAGGAAAGCAAAAAGTACAGAGAAGTAAATGGTGCCAGGTAAGCAAAGGGGGGACATTCTCCATGTCAGCATTGCTCCTGTGTGCCCTATGCAGAGATAGAACTCCTTCCCTTTAGGGTGAGTGACCAACTTTGGACATCTTAGAAACTATGTCTCTCACCTGTCTCCTTGCCACCATCTAGGCAGTGACTCCAAACAGGACAGAGACCAAGCAAAAACAATGAACATGGTACCAGTTTGTACTCAAATTGAGGGATAAAAATTGATCCCCATTTCCCGCTCTACCAATATTTCCACATCTGGTCTTCACAACCCTGCTTTCAGAACCGATTGAACTCAATATCTTCTTTGTTGATGGGAAAATGGGATGCCTCAGGCCATGTACCACCATGTACCAGATCTTGGGCACTTTAGATATTTGATTCCACCTATGAAGCTTGTGGTTTTCTGTCCTGGGATTCAGCCGAGTTCAAAGGAGAAGGTGTGAGAACAGGAGGGTTTCTTCCACCCATCCCAAGACCAGGAGGACTCTGTTTGGCCTCTTTGAGAGATGCCACTGACGAACAGCTCTTTAGAGGAAGCTTCTATGTTGGAAGAGTGTCTCCATCTCTCCCTACAGAGACAAGCACTCCTAGGACCAGAGGAGTTCAATTTCGTTTAGTTGACACAACATTATTGAACATTTACTGTGTTCCAGGTTGCATGTGAGGCTTTCCTGTGTGCACAAGATGAATAAATTCTGCTCCCTGGTTGGTCAGCCACAGAACTGGGGAGCTAAGCAGCACTTAAGGAATGGCTCAGCGGAGGCATGGCTTACCAAAACAGCTGCACTCACAGCAGTGAGTGGCTTCATTGCCTCTTCACTTCCTTTCTCCATGGGGCTTTCCCAGACCATGCCTAGCTTTGTCTCTGGATTCTGCAGGGAGACACCAGCTTAGACACAAGGAATGGACCCATAAAAGCTTTGTTTGAGACTGTGAGAATCCCTTCAGTAAAAGGAGGGTTTCTTCATTGTAGTGTGAAGGTTGGCTCTGTGTGTGTGTGTGTGTGTGTGTGTGTGTGTGTGAGTGTGTGTGTGTGAATAATATGGCCTCCAGAACTGCAACCCTCAGAACATCTGGCCCTTTGGGATCACACTCTCTTTCTGGTCCAGCTTAAGGAAGGCTATTTCCAGATGGCTGTTTCTCGCTTGGACTTACCCAGTGGTGGGTTGGAACAGCGAGGAGGTGGCTCTGCTCCATGAAGCCCCATCTGGATTTTCTGCAGAGCAAACTCTGTTAAGAGTTCCCATCCCCAACAGCACTTCCAGCAATTTCCACATGGAAAGCCAGTCTATGGTCCCAGGAGGGAAGCAAAGAGAGGAGCGAGAAACTGACATCCTCTTCACTGCCCTGGCTCCTCCTTCCCTTGAGGATCCTCCTCTCTTTCCAGCAAATCCTTTCTGTCTGAGACTGGAGGTTAAGTTGAGCTTGTGAGGAAAGCAGGGTAGAAACAGACCGGGAGAGAGGAATGCCTGGGTACTGAACTGTGCTTGGATTTGGTGTGATGGTCTGCCATACTCAGGGAGGGGGCATGATGAGAAGTCACGGTTAGAGGCTGCCAAAGCTTGCTGTGATTGTGCATCTCTTCCCGTGAGCCTCTCTAACACGGGCATCAGAGCTCCTGGAGCGTCACATCCCCAATATTCTAACTGCTCATTTAAACATCTCAGGGCAGAAAACCACATACCCTTTATCGCTAATTAGTGCTTCATACCCACCTCTGCCATTTGTCTTCTAGTTGGGTACCTTTGGGCAACTTGATTAACTTCTTTGAGTCTCCTTTTATGATCTGATTGATGTAGTTGCCAGTAGTAACAACCTAGCAGGAACATTAAGATGATGTATGAAAAGCGCCTAGCACAATCGCACTATGTAATAGTCGTTTAATAATATATTAATCCCTTATCATCAAATCATAATGGAAGACAGACTCTGTTAGCCTGGACCCCTCCCAAAGCCAGCTTTGAGGCCAGATTTTGAATGCAAGAGGTTTTGGTGAGAGGTGAGCCTAGGGAACAGGAGTTGAGGAGCACATACAAGACAGAAAATAGAATCTTGCAGAATTTGTAGTAATGAGGTAGACACTAAGGGCAGCTGAGGCTCAGTTCTATTGGTGGCATCAAGGATACTATGGAGCACACTCATCAGAGTCGTTTTAAAGTTCTAGGAAGCCAGACTTCATTCATCCATCAATTGCCATTTATTATGTAATGAGGACCATATTCAGGGGGGTCGTGCTGGTTTGCATTGGTCAAGTTGACACAAATTAGACACACTTACGAAGAGGGAGCCACAACTGAGGAATTGCCTTCATCAGACTGATCATGGGCTTGTCTGTGGTACATTTTCTTTTTCCCCATTTCCCCCTTCTATTAAAAATAGATTCTTTCTCCATACAATATATCCTGATTGCAGTTTCTCGTCCCTCTAACCACCCCCAGCTCCTCCCCACCTCCCTTCCCATCTGAACCTACTCCCTTTCTGTCTCTCATTAGGAAAGAACAGGCTTCTAAGAGATAACAACCAAACATGACAAAATAAAATACAACAAGATAAAACAAAACCCATCACATCAAAGCTGGACAAAACAACCCAACAGAAGGAAAATAGCCCAAGAGCTGTCACAAGAATCAGAGATTTGTTCACACACTCGGGAGTCCCATAAAAACACTAAATTGAAAGCTATATTATATATGCAGAGGACCTGGTGCAGACCCGTGCAGGCCCTGCCTGTTCTTGCTAATTTAGTCTTTGTGAGTTCATATGAGGTTTGTTCAGTTGGTTTAGAAGGTCTTGTTCTCCTGGTGTTCCTCATCTCCTCCGGCTCTTATACTCTTTCTGCCTCCTCTTCTGTTGGGTCCCCTGAGCTGTGAAAGGAGGGATTTGATGGAAACATACATTTTAGAACTGTGAGTTCCAGGTATTTCTCTCTCTCTCTCTCTCTCTCTCTCTCTCTCTCTCTCTCTCTCTTTCTTTTTTTTTATAGTGTCTGACTGTGCATCTCTGTTCCCATCTGTTGTAGGAGGAATTGTCCGATTATGGCTGTATAAGGCTTTGTTCTACGAGTGTAGCAAAATATCACAGGACTAATTTTATCCTTAGTTTTTTTTTTGACCAGTAGTATTTGGTTTTACCCCAAGTCTCTGGGCCTTTTAGTCTCTGGTTCTAGGCCACTCAAGCATTGTCAAGAATGAGTTCCATCTTGTGGAGTGAGGGTTAAGAGAAATCAGATTTGACTTGATTGGTTAGTCTCACAAGCTTTGGGCCACCATTACTCTAGCATATTTTACAGACAGGACAGCCTTGAAGATCACAGGGTTGGTGGCTGGGCTGGTGTTTACATTTCTACTTCGGTAGCTTGCAGCGTACCTTCCCGTAGCAATGACACTAGAACATGGCGGTGAAGGTTCTATGGAGGCACCAGCTTGACTTCTCCATGTTCAGAGAGCTGTGTGGATATTGTCTTCAGAAATGAGGCCCTGTTGTTAGTTTGGGGAGAGAAGTCTATCGTGTTGGCAACTGCTTTGGTTGTTGGGGGACCGCTTTGGTCAACAATTCAATTGGATGTCACCTAGTCCTGGGACTGGTAGCTTCATTTGGTGACAAAAGATGGTCAGTCGGGACTCTGTCTCCCCCATTATTTGGAGACTTCATTTTGTTTTAGGAAGTTCCCACTGCACTAGATTTCCATACCATGTCTCAAATGCCCTGCAATTCTAGCTGTCTCCCAATTCCCCCCTCAAACCTATTTCCCCTCCCTCTTACAACCTGATCCTTCTGTTACCATACCTACCCTGCCCTCAGTCCTCCCACCCATAAAACTGATTCTATTTCCCCTTTCCAGGGACATCTATGTGTTCCTGCAGTCCCTTCCTGTATACCTAACCTCTCTGGGTCTATAGATTGTTGGTTATCATTTACTTAATGACTGTGGTGAAAAGATCAGTGGACACATGCCATTTTTATCTTTCTGGGTCTGAGTTACCTCACTCAGGATGGTTTTTTTTCCTAGCTCCATCCATTTGCCTGCAAATTTTGGGATGCCATTTTCCTAAGTAACACTCCATTGTATAAAAGCCCCACATTGTCCTGCTCATCCATTCTTCTATTGAGGGACATCTAGGTTGTTTCCAGTTTCTAGCTGCTATGAATGAACATGGTTGAGCAAGATCTAATTGATGGAGGAGGGCCTAGCGTGCTGTGGGCTGTGCCACCCCCTGGCAGTTAGTGCCAGGTAATATAAGAGAAGCATCTGAAAGAGCCCGGAAGTTCAGCTGTGAAGCACCCTCATGTGTTGGAGCACTAGTCCCCAGATGTTGGTGCCATTTCAGGACTTTTAGGAGGAGGGTCCTAGCTGGAAGAAGCAGGTCCTTGAGAAGTGGGATTGCTTCCAGTCTAAGCTCTATTTCTTGGTCTATGAGAAGGCAAGAAGTTCCAGCCCTATGCTTCTGTGGCCGTGAACTCCACGGTGGCTTCCCTATCTTGATGGGCTATATTTTCCTAAGCCATGAGTCCAAAGAAATCCTCCCTTAAGTTGCTTGTGTGGAAAAACCTGTCACAGTGGGGAAGAGTGGCTAATGGGGTGGGGAGCAGGGAGGAAAGACACAGTGGAGAGCTTTCTTTCTGAGATTCTGCCCATGGTGCCATTATACCCATCTCTACAAAGGCACCGGAAGTACCCGGGAGGCTGGGGCAGTGCCTCATCCTGTGAGATTCCTACAGCCACCTACTTTATACATGTTGGGTACCCAAATTTTAGGACAGAGTGTAAAGAGCTCTGATGACTGTTAGAGAGAGGTGAGCTTCTGAGATTGAGGGACATGTGGTTTGAAGGGGTCCCTAGGAACCTCAGTGAAGGATCGTATGTGGAGACCATGCTGTACAAGACTTCTCTTGTGTGAGATGGGTTGCTTGCCCTTTGACCTGCGGCTGGTGAGATGCTGGGCCTCGAGGTCTTTCCTTGATGAGAGTAGGGACCTCCTCCCCGACTGTGCTCCCACACTTCACATCCCTATTGTGGCGTCACTTTACCCTTCTTTAATTTCGGCAGACTTACTCAGGTCTTGCCATCGTGGTAATTATTGCTAAGAGAAGACTGGCAGAAACCAACACGGTAGATGAAGAGATGCAGTATTTCTTCCAGCTGTTTCGATGGCCACCAGTTCCTCATTTTGTTCTGGAAAATACTAAAATCCTTGTTGAAGAAGACGGTAATTAAGAAGTCAGCGTTCCCCAAGGGGAAGGGCAGGCTCCGCTTGCAGCAGAATCAGTGTAGAAGCTGTGGATAAGTTGGTCCTGTGTCTCGCCTCTCTAGACGCATGCCAAGTGCATCCTGTGCTGTGTCGTTTAGACCCCCACCAGGGGCCTTAGCTCCAGTCATTCTTCATTAGTTCCACCCCGGGAAGTCTTGTGAGTGGAAAGGAACACGAGGAAGCATGGATATGGTGCCTGCTCTTGGGATCTGATGAGGAAGCCACAGAGGGGAGAGGCTGTAGGACTTGGTGTGGGAATACTGCCTGCCCTTGTCACACGGAGTACGAGGAAGCTTTACACGGTGCACTGTCTTCTAGTCTCAAGAGCATCTTTCTGTTTTGAAACAGGTCTATGTGAGAGGTATTAGAGCAGTCGTCTGGAAGTGGCCTGCATGAGGCAGGTACCGGCAAGTACTGTTTATTGAGTGTGCTATTGTCCAGACATACTCCTAAGTGTGTCTTCCTTACAAGTGTACAACTCTAATGCTCACTTCAACCTAGGGAGTTGCACTAATATGAGCCTATTTTCAGTTGGTATTGATAAAATGGAGGCAGGGGGAGGTTCAATAAATCTCTCTAAGTAAGGGAACTGGCAATAGAGTCAGGATTCAAAGGCAGGGACAGACCCTGCTTTCCTGGAAATATTCTCTTCTGACTTAGCATGTGATGACCTGAGACTGTTTAGTTTTATGATTTTGTACTGTGATTCATATTCATTCAGGAGACTCTGAGTTACCCTCTCCGTGCTACTAACTCATTTTTACCCTTTCTCTAAAAAGGACCCAGCCTCGGGTCATTTGTTATAATAACAACAGACTGAGGCAGGCAGAGAATATAGGACCAGGGGTTACTCTGGTGGGGTCGAAGAGTAAGGATTTTGATAAAATTATGATGTAGTCCACAGGCCAGAGCAGGGAACGTTTGAGAGAGGTCTGGGGTGGTAATATATAAGCTTTACTTTTCACAATGGAAAAAGGTTTTGCTATCTGATGGTTCTACTCAGAATTTCTCCTTTTTCTCCTTCTTCCCCCACCTGGGGAAGTGTTCTGTTTTGTTTCCAGGGGCACATTTTAACTTAGTAGCTGGTGAGGGACACATGTGCCAGGTAAAAGTACTACTCGATCCAGATGTTTAGTAGCTGGTGAGGGACACATGTCCCAGGTAAAAGTACTACGCGATCCAGATGTTTAGAAATACAGCTTTCTTTTTAAAAATTAAATGCGCATGTCATTTACTGACAATTTAAACTTTGATAAATGTTCTTCCTTAAAGTGTCCTGGTCAGTTCTTTAAAACTTGGTCACTTCCAGGTTAGTGTTTTTGAAGCAGAATTCACTTTTCCATGTGTCTCCCCATTGTCTTGTCTTGTCTCTTTCTCTTCTCTGGTGGCATCGGCTCAGAGGAAAAGCTTATATAGTATCACACTATTTAACAGTGTCCAGGAAATGCACTGTTACTGAGTATAGGAAAACAGATGTTGGAGTGTTGACTTACATGGATTGTAAACTGTATTTTCCCCTCCAGCTGTAAGGAGGTGACTGGTAAGTGACAAGAAATGGAACTGTCACCGCGGTCGGGGTCACAGTGGTCCCTCACTTGGAAGCAGACCACCGGGGTTGAAATCCCACCTCTGCTCCTGCCAAGCCTGTGTGACCTGGGAAGTTCCTTTGCCTCTTGGTCCTAACTTGACCTATTTGTCCAATGGGATAGAAATAAGATTTGCCTTATAAAGTGTTTGTGACTCCTTGCTCTAAATCTCCAGGTGTGAGCACATAGCCTGAGAAACTGAAGAAACCGGGGCAGTTCCATGGGATGACGTCCAGGATGGGGTAGGGAGCATCAGAGAAGGGAACAGCAGAGTACAGTGATCAGACAGGAGAAGGGGGAGGGGGCTCTTTAAGAAGGGGAGGCTGTAAATACGGAGGAAGGGCGGAGGAAGGTAAGATAACAAACAATAAGGATATCTAAAAAAATCTGCAAGGAATCATATACTATTAACATTTTACAAAATCCCTATAATACGTGTAATCACAGGTATAAATACACATACATAGTTTTAATGAACTTTTTTCATATGGGCTGATGCTGATGTTGTTCCCTCCAAGGGCCAAAGACAACCAAAAGGGATAGGAAAGGCCGTGAGGCCTCAACTCTACACAAAGAACTAAGGAACACTGAGGGTGGGAGAAATAATCTCCCCCAGGGAAGCACCAAATTGTCAGCCCTGAAAACCTACATACAAGTAACATTACACAGACTGAGCAAGTTGTATTTAGACATATATAATCACGCGCGCGCGCGCACTCACACACACACACTCACATTCTCTCTCTCTCTCTCTCTCTCTCTCTCTCTCTCTCTCACACACACACACACACACACACACACACACACATATGCATGCATATGCATGTAACAATAATTAAAGAAACAAAGAGCCCATGAATTTGAAGGAGGGGTATTTGGGAAGGCTTGGAGGGAGGAAAGGGAAGGAATCATGTCGTGATTCTATTATAATCTCAGAAATAATAGAATAAAGCGAGCTAGCATTCACAAACTGCTAAGATGCTGTAAAGCCTACAGAGAGCTGTATAATGAGTATCACACTTCATTTTTCACTTTGCACAAAGAAGGAGGATCAAAATGAAAACCTCTGTGTGTGTGTGTGTGTGTGTGCGCGCGCGCGCGCGCGCGCGCATGCGCACGCGCATGTGCCCAGGTGAATATGTATCTGTGTGGAGGACAGAGGTCAATCTCATGTGCCATCCATGCTGTCCACCTTATTTCTGAGGCAGGGTCTCTCACTGGTCAGCACCTTGTCCGCTCAGCCAGGCTAGCTGGCTAGAAGGCCCCAGGAATTCTTCCATTTCTGCCTCCCGAGAACTGGGACTACAACAATTGACATCATGCTGGGCTCCCCACCCCATCTCCCTTTCCTTTGCCCATGTTGGGAGGATCGAATTTGGGTCCTCCTGCTTAAACGATGAGCCCATTAGCAGTTTAGTGCCTCCTCAGCTGGGGCTGTCGTTTCTAAAAGCCTCCACTTACCAGGGGACTCTGTCTGTCTCGGAATAGGAGGAAAAGAGGGACACAGCGTTACCAGTGAGGCGGACAGAGATGTTTTCAGGGCCTTGCTGTGGGAGTGACATGGTGCTCACAGTAGAAGCTATTCGTTCTGGGAACAGTGGTGAAGGGCCTAGGGGTCCTGCAGGGATGGGGTAGACCTGCTCTTGGGGGTATCTAAGATGACTCGGACTGGCTCATGCCTCATAATCAGAGTTTGTTTCTAGTTGGTGTACCTACAGGAGAAACCTCCCACAGCCCCGCAGGCCTCACTCATTCCCTTGCCTCCAGGTTTCTTGAGGACTTGCATGAGAGTTAAAGGGCTCTAAAGGGGTTTATCAGCACTAGGCCATCAGCACTGCTGAGTTAGTTGGCAAAACCAGCTTCAGGTAGGCGCAGGGACCGGAGTGGAGAAACGGACAAACGGCGCCTGTGTGAGGTTTCACCTTAAATCATAGACAAAGGTCCTTTGCCTCTCCCCTGTCTCCCCCAAGGAGAAGCAGCACTTATACTTCCTGATTTTAACCAGGACTTCCTTAGAGCAACAGACCTGCCCCCGACTTAGCCTCCCCCCTGCATTTGCCCAGCCCTCTCTCTGAGGCTGTCTGCACTCCCCAGTTCATTCACTTCCTGCTCTCCTTGTGAGAACTCCCATGCTCCCCTGTGCAGCTGCTCCACAGCTGGTGGCCCCCCAGTCACCTCTTGCCCACCCCCAGTCACTTCCCCGTTGATGGGGGCTTGGGGAGAGAGTGGAAGGTGCTACATCAATATAAGACATTTCCTCCCTTGTCCCCTCAGCTGTGGGGCTCAGCTGTGTGTCCTCCGGCACCTACAAAATCAAGCACCTGCTTTCCAGATGTTGTACCCAGTGTCCAGCAAAGCCGTCAGTTCCATAGAATGGAGACAGGTATTGAGTTGGGAAACAAAGTGCAGTGGAATTATGGGCCTGACAAAGGTTGGCGGGGCTGGGGCATCATTCTTTCCAGCTCTCCATCTTCAGGAGGCCGGTAACCAAACAATGAAATTCTTTGTTTTAACATTATCTAGTGGAAGAACCCCCCGACTTCCTAAGGGCTCGGTGTCAGCGGCTTTTCTTTTTGAGCAGTGTATTTCTTTCTAGGCTGACGAGAGCCAGGCACACACCTGCAAAGCTCGTATATAATCATCGCTCTTCCCTTTCCCCCCAGGTCGATTATTAGGACAGGAGGAAGTGCGGGTGACCTAGAATGAACACTGTCCTTATGGTCACATGATTTCAAATCCAGGTCTGTAGCGGCTATGGCTTGTCTGAACCTTGGTATCTCAATGCTGTCCTCTTTTAAACTAGAGAGAGAAAGCCTGGTCTGGGAGAGTTTTGGAGACTAAACCTAATAATACGTGTATGTACCTAGTGTTGCTGCCGCCTCAGAGGTCCCAGGCAAGTCACAGCTACGGCTGCAATTAATTCAGACCACACCAACCCACAGCAATAACAATGACAAGTCACGACCGGCACTGAGCATGGCAGTCTGCTTCTGCTAGGAGCCAGCTCATATAAACGTTGATACAGTGAAGCAGCTCCTGCTTTTGTTTGTACGGTTGTTATTATTTTTATTACTACTACTATTATTTTTAAAGACAATTTTACTGTGTACACTAGGTTAGCCTTGATTCTCTTGTTTAGTCTCACCAGTGCTGGGATTATAGGCATGCCTTCTAACACCTGACTTCAGGACTTTTTCTCTCCATCCCTTCTTCTCCCCTCCCTCCCTCTCTCCCTTCTTCCTTATTTCCTTCCTTCCTTTCTTCTTTTCTTCCTCCTCTGTGGTATTGGGGTTTAAATTAGGGATTTTTATATTCTAGGCAAGTGTTCTATAATCAGTTACATTCTTAACCCCCTTTTCACTTAACTGCTTTAAATCCATTTTTTTTAAATTAAAATAGAAATTCATCACTTTCCCCTTCTTTCTTTCTCCTTCCAACCGCTCCCATGTCTTTCCACTCTCAAACTGATAGCCTCTTTTTCTTTGACTGTCATGGTTACATTCATATATTCATATATGTGTATGTATGTGTATGTACAACTATATAAATACAACCCACTGACTCTGCTTTTGTTATTTGTGTGCATACGGTTTCAGGGCTGAAACCTTTTTGTATTGGACAATCAATTAGGGGTCTCACACTAGGGAGAAGCCAATTCTCTCCCTGTAGTCATTAGCTGTGTATAGTTCTTCGTCCAGAGATGGACCCTGGGCAAAGTTCTTCTTCCATGTTAGCATGGCTACAGCCACGGTTCCAGTCTTGTGGTATGTTGTCATTTCTAGGAAAGGTTCTTTTAAATAAAAACAAACTTTTTCTTTTTTTAAAAAAGTTTTAAATGGGGCCCCACTAAGTTGCACAGGCTAGCCTTTCTGTAGCCCAGGCATGTCTAGAATTTATAATTATTTTGCTTCAGTCACCCAAGTTTTATGGATTATAGATTGCACCACTATGTTTGGTTTGAAAATCTTTAGAGGTTTTAAAGACACACTTGTGGCCTACTTGTTTTTAGAATTGTCTGGGAACAGTGGTAAAACTTCAGAATTCTGTTCCCAGGCACACTTATTGAACCAGGATATGTTAACTGGACCAGAAAATCAACACTTTGTCAAAATCTTAAAGCAAATGTTTACCTTGTATTGGTGAAGTTCAAGAAAGCGTGTCACCTGGCTGTTGTTGGAGGTGCTTATTGGTTCCTGGCTGCTCAGTCCTGAAATAATCACACAGAAGCTATATTATTTAAATCACTACCTGGCCCATTAGCTCTAGCTTCTTATTGGCTAACTCTTACATATTAATTTAACCCATTTCTGTTAATCTGTGTATCGTCACATCTGTCTCTGGCGGGACTACATGGCTTCTCTCTGACTCTGCCTCCTTTTTCCCGCATTCTGTTTAGTTTTCCCCACCTATCTCTGTTCTTCTATAGCTCTGCTATAGGCCCAAAGCAGTTCCTTTATTAACCAATGGTATTCACAGCATACAGAGAGGAATCCCACATCACCTGGTACTTCCTGTATACAGAGCAGAAGCTTTGCCCTGTGTCTCTTTGTCCTTCCATGGAGCCAGGAGCATCAGCATTTGAAATAAACTCAAGGGTCATTCCACCCGTCTTTTACTAGCTATAAGATTTCTTTTAATGAAAATTTAAAGAGGGAATTTGGGGTTTGGAGATAGGAAAGAAAAGCAAAACTAAAGAAGAACCAGGATCAGGAAGACAGGTTTGGCCACAGCCTGGGGCCTTGGTCATGCCTATGGGAGGCTGGTATGAGAAGAGGTCGAATGCCAGCTGTGGTGGGGAGGCAGGGAGAGGGCTGGGCTTCAGAGTCTCTGAGTTGTAGACAGAAACCGAGAAATGTAGATCATCATCCCAGTGGTTCTGAATGGCGAGACAGTGGGGACCACTTCTGAGAATAAAACAGAAGTCAAAAGAAACATGGAGACGGGGGGGGGGGGGGAAATGGTGTGGAGTAGGAGGAAGATCTAGGCTATGTTAATCATTGAATTAATGAATGGATTTCTGAAGCCTCTCTGGATATAAGAGGGGGAAGCAAGAGCCCTTGTCAAGGGATGTAGGCTGTGTGGGACTCATATGGGACATTTCTGATGTGGCTGACATTCTGATTTCATACCTTGCAAATGCTGTAATTAGGAAACGCCTTTCTGACTGCGGCGGAGCCCAGTTATATAAAGTGGGAGAAGCGTCCAGCAGGGTGCCTGCATAGAAAAGAGCCCCATGACTGGAAATTCCCTCTGGGGAATCTAAGCACCAGAGACTAGGGGGAGCCCTGTTAAGAGTTGGTTTTGGTGCTCCAGGGTCACCATTGCCTTGGCACCTAAGTTTTGGAGCTCAGCAACAATTCGTCACAGTTTAATCAATGCACTGAAACTCATGAAGCCCAGAAAAAGATCCTAAAGTTCTTCTGTAGAACTTACTTAGAACTTTGATCTGTAGCTTGCTTGGGTCAGGTCACGTGAGGAGAACACCAGCCAGATTTGTTGAAGGACAGTTCCAGGATCAGCAATTGTTTTGATTATTTTGTTTTATTTATTTATTTATTTATTTTACATTTGAAAATATAGCAATTCTTGAAGATAAAACACAGGTTTCAGTTTCTAGGCAAGATGAAGGAGGCACACTTTCCCTCCTCCACCGAGGGCAAAGCCTGGGTGGGGGGAATGTACGGACAGTTACTCAGCTTGAAAGCAAGTAGTAGCAGGAAGACTAGGAGGGCTCAATTCACTTTTTCCCCAAATCTTTCTGGACCTTGGTGCAGCCCTGAACTGGGGCAGTGAGATGCAGACAGAGGACCAGGAGAAGCATTCCAATTATATCTTGGGTGGGACAAAAAGTCTATATATAACATTCAGAAAGAATGGAGGAAGTCCTACAAACGTCTCTTCTGTTTTAGATTTTATTCGTGTGTGTGTGTGTGTGTGTGTGTGTGTGTGTTGGTGTGTGTGTGTCCCAAATCATCTGATGGTCCTGAAGTGATGAGAGCCTTTAGGAACTGAAAACCTAGAAGAAAACCTCTCTCTACTGTGGTGGGAGGAGCTGCGGTTCCAGGCAGGGGTGGGGTGGGCGGGAGTGGTGAGGGATTGGACTCCTAAGGTATTTTGTTCTCTTTTTCCGTTTTCCTGCTTGTTGGTTTGGGCTTGAGCACAGCTGTGGGAAATGAGTAGTAATATAGGGTAGCTGTAGCCCCAGCTTGCCAGCGGGAAGACTAGGAAGGTGTGCCCAGGAAACAAGAAAACATTTCTGAGATGGTGGAGAGGGAGGGGCTTTCGAGAATGACTTTTTAAAGTGGTTTATCAGCTCGACTGCACCCAGGAGGTGAGCTTGTGTGGATTTTAATTTTATTCATTTTTAGATGTATTCATGTTTTGCTTGCACATACGTGTATGCAGTGCCAGTATGTGGACGCCAGGAGAGGGCATTGTATCCTCTGGCCCTAGAGTTACAGACAGAAATCGTGGGTAATGGATGCCAAACCAGGGTCCTCTGCCAGAGCAGCTGATGCTCTTAACTGCGAATCCATCTCTCAGCCCCCATGATGTACTACTTTTCCCTTTTTATTATGACGAGCAGACAGTAGGTTTGCTGAGCCCCCAGCATCACCATAAATACATGTCATGTATGTGCTATACAAGCATGATAGCTAAGACATCAGTAGCATTGGGATTTTTTTCAGTCCATTGTGATCCGTGGAGCCACCATTGTCTCTGTGGCCATCGAACTCAATAGCCTTTGCATTACATGACTTCATATCATCTCCAATGAGCTTTGCATAACGTGTTCATTGATGCGCTTGGATTCGGCATTGCTGTCTTATTCTCTGTTTCCTGTTAGTTTCTTCTACTCTTTTGCTTTTCTCTTTCTCCTTGAGTGCTCTTACTGGAGTTCTCTGAACATTTCTGTCCGGTGCATTCTACTTGTACCCATTGCGTTTTTGCTGTAACTATTTGTAAGGGGGTTGATTAATGGTTACTCTGAAAATTCTATATATATGTATACATATCTCAATGTGTATACACACTGACATGCATGTATACATACTTTGGTTCAATCTTTCATTCTTTCAAGTGGAATGTGGAGATTTGTTACATCTTCTCACAATGAACCCCCCAAACAATGGCTTTTGCCAATAAATACAGTTTTGAAAAGGACATAACAGAAGAAGCATCTCTGATAGTCATTCAAACATCTTTCCTCTCCCTTCATGCCTAACCTCCCAGTTTTCCTCCTAGCATCATGTCTTCTCTGTCTCAAGGTTTTCTTGTGATGGACTTTAAGGCTAGTTCTGACCAAAAAGCAAAAGAATCCTTTGAACTTTCCTTTGTCTAGAAAAGTGTTCTTCATTTCTGGTCTTGTATTTCCACTGGCTACAGAATTCAGTATATAAAGGATTTGCTTTCAGCACTTAAGAAAAGAGTTGTTCGGGTTTCTTTTGTCTTTTTTCTCCTTAAATTTTGATAAGCAACCCATGACCCCCACGTCGTTAGGACCACTGATGCACAGGGACCTCTTCTCTCTCGCTGCTACCCAGAAGTTCCCACCCTTAGCTTTTAGCATTTGCCTAGGATGACTCGGGAGTTGATTAGTTTGGATTTCTCTAGATCGAGGTTTACCAAGCACGGAAATAGAAAACATGAGAAAAAGTAACACAAGCCTCACTCAGCTGAACTATAACAATGAACAAAAAACTGGAAATCTAGGAAAGAAAACCCAACAGTAGAATGAAGATGCCATAAAAAATTCCAACCCAAATCTGGATCCCTGCAAAGGATCTGAAATAGACAAGGAGAGAAAAGCTATCCATGAAAAAGAGACAGATGACAGAAATGCATGGATTGTTGGGGTGTGCTGGACAGTTTTATGTCAACTTGGCACAAGACAAAGTCATCTGGAATGAGAGAACCTCAATTAAGAAATGTTTCCATAAGATAGTGTTGTAGGCAAGCCTATAAGACATTTTCTTAATTAACGATTGAAGGCAGAGGGCCCAGTCCATTGTGGGTGCTGCCATCTCTGGGCCAGTGGTCCTGGGTTCTATTAGAAAGAAGGCTGAGCAAGCCATGGAGAACAAGCCAGTAAGCAGCACTGCTCCATGGCCTCTATATGAGCTCCTGACTGTTCCTGCCCTGTTTGAGTTTCTGTCCTGACTTTCTTCAATGATGAACAGTGACATGCAAGTGTAAGCCAAAGAAACCCTTTCCTTCTCAACTTGCTTTTTTGGTCATGGTGTTTGATCACAGCAATAGAGACCCTCACTAAGACATGGGGTATCCAAAGGAAAGGGTATGCAAAATTTCCCATTCTGATAAAGACTGAAACCTACAGATATAAGAAGCTTGTAGCCCCAAAGGGAAGGGTCACTTCATGTCTTCACTTAACACGTATTTGCTCAGTACATATTTTTCCTCGTCAGAGAAGAGCAATAACATGCAGATAAACAAGTAAGGAGAGTGTGAAACAGTAAACAATATGGCAGCAGTGAGGGCAGGGAAGGCAGGCAGAGCGGCAGATGTGAGAGGAAGGAATGTATGACAGGAAACATGTCTGGCTGGGTGATGCGTGAACAGAGTCCTGAAGGAGGTGAAGCCAGGATCTGGACAGAAATCCAAGACACCACAGTTCAGGGACATGGAGGTGGAGAGGCCCTGAGGTAGGGTCTTGCCTAGCAGATTTGATCTTAACAAGGGGCAGAGTGTGACAGGGACAAGCAGGGTCTAGGTAGAAGGCTCAGACACAGACTCTATGAAGACGCACCTCAGAAAAGGAGGGCAGGATTTTAAAGGAATGGTCAGAAGTGAAGAGGTACCATGTGACAAACTACCCAGGAAGCAGTCAGCCTTGCTGGAGCTGACCAGCTTTGGAGGAAGCACGGGGAACAGTGCTGAGTGAGTTAGAAGGGCCAAGTGAGGCAGGGGGATAGCCTCTGTGAAAAGGCTGCAATAGGGAAGCGTGAAGGCCTGCAGGAACCACCCGAAACAGAGAGGTAGCAGAGAGAAAGTATGGATTCCTCTCTCCTGTGATTTAAATGCCTTCCACCGGCCAAATCTAATCACATTCAAGCTGTGGATTTTGTCTTCAAAGAGCAGTCACCAAGCAGGGCAGAAGGGCAAAGGAGAATGTGGGGGCTGGAGAGCTGACCAGACAGACTGTTTATCCCTGAGAACCAGAGGGAGAACGGTGACCTGCTCTGGAGAGGAAGAACAAGTAGCTTGTAGGTGGGGGTGCTTTGATTTAAACTAGCAAGCCAGCCTACCCAACTGGAAGGACATAGTCTCTGCTTCCAGTGAAAGGGCTAGAAAGGAAGTTTCTCCTGGCAAGGAGTCTGACCTGGTTTGTGGAGCACATTGGCCAAGGGCAGGCTCAACAGACCAGATTCCTTTCCTACCTCAACTTCCCATGTGGCCGCAAACACTAAATTGCAGTGTTGGCTTCTGCCGCTCTATTTTCCGTTTCCCTCCAGTTCTCATTAGGCATGCCTTGCTTTTTCTGCCGAGATTACTTTCCTATACATGGTTCTTTGAAACAAATAGGATTCTGCTTTAGTTCAGACCTAGTCTGCAATTTTGATAAATTTCAGCCCGAAGTCAGGACCACTTGAAATGATGAGATTTTAGAGACAATGGGGAATTCTTCTCCAAGCCAGAATCAGAGGGGATGCCTTGCAGATATCCCCCTCCATGTAGGGAGAAGTTAGCTTCTTGAATGTTCCATTTGCCAGCTACAGTTTTGCCTGGTGTTTCTTTCAAAATCTGGCATCTCCCCAAGGCGGTGCCTTAGATTAAGGCAGGACATCAGGACATCCTTGGTAGCTGGCTACTGAGCTCTCCAGAGAGACGCTGAAAGGTCTCACGGGAGTCATGGCCTTCAGACCTCAGCTAGGGGCTGTCAACACACCATGGGAGCCCCTGGTAATCTGCCTCTCTCTGCGCCTCCTGCTCAGAAAGCTGGAATGGTAGTGGAGGTAAGGAAGTCCTGGCAATGATGAAGTTTGCACGGAATGGTTGTAGGGAAGAATTGAATTGATGCCAGGAAAGGAGGGGGCAGAAAACAGGAAGATATGGAGCAGAAGACTATGACTTCTATCTCAAGGAGAAAAGCAAATGTAGCATTCTTGTAGGGAGATGTGACATCACCACATAAGAGTCCAGAAGCATTGGAATCAAATGACCATGAGCAGCAACCTCCAAAACTGTGATCCAAAATAAATTGGTCCTTCTTTTATATTTTTCAGCTATTCTGTTATAGTAACTGAAAGTTCACCAAGCTTGGTCTCAGCTTCAACTTCAGAGTGATCAAGTGGAGAAAATGAGTTCCGAGTCTGTTTATGCCTAATTAGCCCCAACACGCAGTTTCAGAAGCCAAAGTTGAAATTTCCATTTCAGTTTAACCAGTACAATCTTTGCTGTGTTCTATGAAAACCTCTAAACTTCAGATTCTTCATTTGTAAGGTGGGGTAGATGCTATCCTATTGGACAGTTGTTAGGGGTAAGCAAGGGTCATTAATAAATGTTAATAAAACAAGAATATGTGACAGTCATGCAGGGCCTCTTTAAGGATGGAGAGGAAATCATGGGGAACACAGCAGTTGCTGTGTTCTCTTACTTCATCTCCTCTCCAATATTAATTGCAGCTATACCACATAGTATATCATTTGTGCCATAAATATTTCATATCTACCTAAGAGAAGTAAAGGACTCGTAAAAACCTCAAAACTATTATTACTTAAAATTTAAATTTAATTCCTAATATTATGTATTATTATCCAGATAGTGTTCAAATCTGTCTCATAGATTTTCCTTGTTTCATCAGAATTTGAGCTACGTTTCTCTTAATTTTAAAATTTGAAATATTATATAATCACAAATCTTACTATCTATCTGTCTATTGATGTATCTTAAGAGATGCTGTAGGAGTTTGAATAAGAATGTTCTGTTCCTCATGGTCTCTGGATTTGACCACTTGGTCCCCAGTTGGTGGAGCTATTTGGAGACGTTTAGGAGGTGTGGCTTTGTTGGAAGTGGTCTTAAGTTTAAAAGACAAGCTCCACTTCCAGTTCACTCTTTCTGTCTTGTGCTTGTGGTTTAACAGATGAACTCTCAGCTTGCTGATCCGGCTGCCAAGCCTGCCTGATGCCACATTTCCCCACTCTGATGGTGATGGACTCTCATCCTACAGGAACCGTAAGCCCAAAAAAACTCTTTCTTCTGTAAGTTGCCTTGATCATGGTGTTTCATTACAGTAATAGAAAAGTGACTGATAAAAGTGCTAAATGCCCCTCAGCCGAAGAATGGGTAAGAAAAATGTGGTACATTTACATAACGGAGTACTACACAGCAGGAAAAAACCGGCACCTTGAAATTTGCAGGCAAATGGTTAGAGCTAGAAAACATCATTTTGAGTGAGGTAACCTGGACCTAGAAAGACAATTATCACATGTACTCACTCATAATGGGCTTTAAAACATAAAGCAAAGAAAACTAGCCCACAAATCACAACCCCAGAGAACCTAGACAATAATGAGGACCCTAAGAGAAACATACGTGGATCTAATCTACATGGGAAGTATAAAAAGACACGATCTCCTGAGTAAATTGGGAGCATGGGGACTTTGGGAGAGGACTGGAGAGGAGAGGAAGGGAAGGGAGCAGAGAAAAATGTATAGCTTGATAAAAATAATTTAAAAATGGTGCTTTGCACCTATTACCCAATTTCCCATTATCAAAGCCAGGAAATTAATACAGACGTAAGACAATGAATTAGACTGTGGACCTCATTCAGATTTGACTGCACTGGCATGCACTTATCTTTCTATGTCTCTGTGTTTAATTCTATGACATTGTATCATATGTGTAGTTTATAGGACCTCCGGCCTGGATCACATACAGAACTATTTCACAACAATGGAATTCTCTCCTATTAGCCACACCCTCCATTCTCTTCCCAACCCCTAAAAACCACTGATCTGTTCCATATCTCTACAGTTTTATTTTTAGAAGATGTTGTATAAACAGAATCATAAAATATAGAGTCTGTTGATGTCTCTGTATTTCAAATTACATTTTAAGGAATTCTTTACATGGTAGAGAATTTGTAACTAATCATTTTGGAAGAACAAATTCCAACCTACCAAACAGATGGTCATGTGTGTGGGTGTCCATTCATTCAAGACATACTTATTGAAGATCTGGGATGTGTTCATAGCACAGTGGTAGATATGAAAATAATTGTTTTCTTGTGACTGTGGCTGTGTTATGTGTCTGGTTTGGTTGTCAGAGTAGTGGCTACAAGTCATAAAAGCATTAGTTCTCTCAGGAAGGGGATGTTAGGCTTGGCCTGGGTTTCAGTCCATGCTCCCTTTTCTTCTCATGTCTGGGATCTTCCGACTCCACCCACGTAATCAGTCTGTCTCAGTTTATTCAGCATCCTCCAACAAAATACCATAAAGTAAGTGGCTTATAAACAAAATTTATTTCCCACAGGTCTGGAGACTATGGGGTCAAAGATCAAGGAATATTTAGCGTCTGGCGAAAGCTTACCTTTTGCCTTGTCATTGTTCTGCATGGAAGGAGGGTCTAGCTAGTGCTCAGAGACTCATTTATAATGATGCCAATCCAAATAATGAGGACTTAACTCAACCTTCGTAACCCAGCCACCAAAAGGTCCCACCCAACTCCTAGTGTGATCATCTTTTGTGTGAGAGTTCAACATCTGGATCTCTGGGATCATACACATTGGGCCAACTGATACCTCTAAGACTTTGGAACCAGTCTTAACTGGAAACAGGAGTGACTTCAACCTCTTTTAGGATTTGGTTCCTCAAACAGCTTATCTGAGCTGATGGGAGCTCAACAATTCCAGTCTGACAGGGAAGGAACCAGCATAGGACCAAACTAGGCCCTCTGAATGTGGGTGACAGTTGTGTGTCTGTGGAACACTGTGGCCTACTGGCAGTGAGACCAGGATTTATCCTTACTGCTTGTTTCGGCTTTTGGAACTCTGTAGCGAGCTGCGTGGAATCACAACTGATGGAGATGTATAATCAACTCCTGAGATGGCTAAGGCCTGACCTATGCCTGATCATGCAATGATTATCAGCTGCCTGCATATGCGTGGGCCTATGGGCAGTGACCACCTGGCAGTTCGGGGTTGGCAGCCCATGCCTACTTAAGGGCTGAGAGAGGTTTGCCTGAAGAGAGAGGTCAAGAAAAAGAGAGAGAGGTCAAGAAAGAGAGAGAGGTCAAGGAGAGTGGAAGGAGAGAGAGGTCAAAGAGAGAGAGGAAAAGTGAGAGAGTGAATAAAGGTCCTGGAATAAAACTGCAGTGAGAAGAGCTCCGGTGGTCGCGTCATCCTTGCTGGCAGAGATGGGGCGTGACAGAACTCATTCTCTTTGGAGGGATACTGTTAGTGGAGACTGCTCATTTGTTCCCCGGCTGCTCAGACCCAAAATAATCACTCAGGAACTATATTATTTGCAATACTGTTTACCCAATAGTGTAAGCATATTTCTAGCTAGTTCTTACATCTTAAGTTAACCAGTTTCTATTATTTTATATTTTACCACTAGGCTCAGGGTCTGCCAGCAATGTTCCAGCTGGCAGCTCAGAATCTTTCTCATCTGGCGGCTACATGGCTTTTCCCTGACTCCGCCTACTCTCTCTCTCTATGTCTCTTTCAGCCTAGATATATTCTGTTAAGCCCTTGGCTGAAATCAGCTTCTTTATTAAGCAATAAAAGCAACACATATACAGAAGACTTTCCACACCATTTCCCCTTTTCTGTTTAAATAAAAAGGAAGGCTTTAACTTTAACATAGTAAAATTACATATAACAAGACAGGTATCAAGCAAGAATTACAGTTACAATATTTATATCTACTTTCTCTTTTATCATAACTAAAGAAAACTATAATTATAACTATCTATTCTTAAACTCCATCAAAGACTCCAGAAGGATATAATATTACCTAAGTAAACAGGAAGTGCATTGTAAGCAACTTCCAAAACTCTTGAATTGACAGAGATATCTTGCTGCTTGGACAGTCCACCCAATGGTCTTCTGTACCATTGCAGGTACCCATCTTTAGCCTACTGGCCCATAGTATCTTGCAGACTTTTCCACGAAGCAGGAATTTCAAAGACAATTCCACCTATATTGGCAGTTTGTCAGACACTTTCTTCTGTGTCCTGCAGAATGTCTAGCAGACTCTTTCATGAAGCAGGAACCCTGAAGGACTTTCTTACCTTCTTTAGACAGTTTCAGAAGTCATTTTTCTGTGGGTCCTGCAAGTCTAGTCAAACATTCCGGCAAGAGCAGCTTCTTGACCAAATGGCTAATAAACTCCATAAAGAGCCTCTTCAATACCCATCATCCTCTTGAAGTAGATTGGTGCTTCCGGGAGCATTGTCATGAAAAGTCTTAAATACTATAAAACATTTTAAATGCTTTATTTTGTAGTCTTTGAAAGATTTGAAGAATATCTATCCATCTGAAATACATCTTTGTACATCTGGAAAACCTGACTAATATGACTACAAGCTTGACTATTATAGATGACTCTCTGTTAATCTATATTTTAAATTATACATTGCATTTTTAAATGAGTTGCATAAATACAATACCTTACAAAAGCAGAAATATATATATGTATATATACATATATATATATATATATATATATATATATATATATATATGTGCCAGGTGGTGGCGCATGATTTTAATCCCAGCACTCAGGAGGCAGAAGCAGGTGGATCTCTGTGAGCTCAAGGCCAGCCTGGTCTACAAGAGCTAGTTCCAGGACAGGCACCAAAGCTACAGAGAAACCTTGTCTCGGAAAAAAAAAAACCAAACAAACTCAGAAAAGACATATGCGTGTGTGTGTATAACAAAATTGATCTTGAATTTGTATCAATAAACCAAGATCCATAGCAATGCAAATCTCTATGGCATATCCCCCTTTAAATGTAAACAAACATTTATTAGCAATATTTGGGAATTTGGGGAAGTAATATATACTGTAAATAGGTTTTATTGCCATTAATTAATGAAGAAGCTGCTTTCGGCCAATGGCTTAACACAGCAAAGTCAAGCTAAAAGAGATATATAGAGAGAGTAGGCGGAGTCTGAGGGAAGCCATGTAGCTGCCACCAGAGACAGACATGCCAAAATTTGCCGGTAAGCCACAGCCACATGGCTATACACAGATTAATGGAAATGGATTAGTTTAAGATATAATAGCCTGCTAGCAATATGCTTAAGATATTGGCCAGCAAGTGTTGCAAATAATATATTTCTGCGTGATTATTTTGGAAGTTTGTATGGCTGGGAAACAAACCTCCAACTGCAGAATACCTTTCTCAGCTTAGATACAGTCAGGAGGGCCTTGGCCCAGCCGCAAGGCAATGTGTTAGACTTTGTTGACTCCCCATGGAAAGCTTTACCCTTTCTGAGGTGCGAATGGGGAGTAGGAGAGCGGAGGAGGTGAAGGGGAAGGAGTGGGAACTGGGATTGGTATGTTAAATTAATTTACTAATTAAAAAATACAGAAAAGAGGGTCAGACTATGGCCTGATGCAGTAAAAAGTATATGGAAGTGGTGAGTTGATATAAAAGATTGAGGTTTGCTCTTAACTCATCATTAAGGATCAGATCAATACTTATTTAGACTGTATTCTGTTAGATTGTTTGATTTCAAACTTGCTCTTTGAGTTTCATTTTTTAAAAAAAATCATTAAATGAATTTTGGCTTCAGATTAAAACAGTATTTCCTATAATTTCTAAAATGGCTCTTAATGTATTTCTGTAGTTTTGTGATACACATTTATTTAGAGTGCCATTGTTAGCAGTTGTGATTATAAAATTCAGAATCCCAGTCAATTCTGAGAAAAAAATTCCCCATGTACTGTATTATAAAATATATAGTTCTAAAAAATGTAGGACATGAAAATAAAAGGTCAACTATTAGACATATGGGCAGAGAAAGGAGCAAAAATGAGCAATTGAGGGGTGGATATGATCAAAGTACATTATATGCACGTATGCAGATGATATAATAAAATCACTAGGTATAATTAACATGTACAAATGAAGATACCCTGCCTCCACCTCCTTATCTCTTCCCTGTAAGGACAGGATAACCCATGCTCACACTCCATTTCCCACGTTTGCCAGTGCACGGAGCACTTAATATTCATCTAAGGATGCATTAATCAGAGTTATCCACTTCTTTGTTTTTAAATTAATTTATTCCCTAACTCCCCAAAAATGTTGCTTTTATTTGAAAGAATTATAAACCAGCTGTTAGTTTCAAAGTTTAGAAAGAGGACTGGTGTATCTGAGGTGTAACAGGAAGTCGAGGGATCCCTAGCTCTAATAATGAGCAGAGGGCAGAACTCAGTCACAGGTAGTGTAGGAATTCAGAAAACCCTGTCTGTCTTCTCACCCCTCATTTAGGCTCATTGCTTGCACTTCTCTTTTATTCTCTCTTGTAGAAGACAGATTCCTTTTCTTCATTTTTTTTTCGTGGTTTACAGGTCTCCTGTTCCATTCCATAAAGGCAAAAATCCTCTTCCTTTCTTCTTGGATTTCACAGAATATCAAAGTATTCTTGCATGGGCTGCTAAAAGGAACAAATGTTACATTATCAGTTACATCAATGATGCTTGCTGTTTGTGTTTGGTAGCAATACAGTCTTGTTACTAATAAGCTGGGACCTAACCAAGTGATAAATTGCTGTCTGCTGGAGGAAAGCTGAGCTCGCAGAGTGTGGAAGCCCGGCTTCTAGTGGGGGAGAAAATCCAACGGCAGATACCACAGAGGAAACGATGCTATTTATAGAGGGGTTTTTGATATCCACTCTGGGGACACTGAGATTTGAGAAAGGTAAGGGTGGGGACTGAGAAACTGTAGCTTTGCTAATCAGAATGGAAGTCAAAAGACAATCTCCCTTTGATTGGGAGACAAGGAGGAGTCTTGATCACTTCGAAAAGACTGCTTTATACTTGGATACCTTATACTTGGAATACTCACGCTATAGTATTACAGCAGCACCCACACTCCACCACAATTTACTGTAGAAATCAGAACTGGATGTTGAAATTTTTCTGACAGGCGTGAGTTTTAGTATTTTATCCTGAATATTTGTAAATTATCGCGATATCACAGGAATCATGCATTTTTGTTTAATTGAATACATGTTATAGTTTAGCATTATAATAAAGAGATTTTACAACGGGGTATTTGCTATCTGATATGTGTTGCTTTTTATTTAGATGGAAGAAGATGACTATATGGTGACATGTACTTGATGTATGGTCAAAATTATACTGGTTTATGAAAGTGACCATAGGAGCTAGATTCTCCTTTATGTTCCATGGCCTCATCAAAAGTTTACAGTACCCGGCACGAATTCCCTCCTACTGAGTAGGCCTTTGGTCTACATGGGTGGCTATTTGTTACCCCAGGGTGTAAGTGTGACTAATGCACCCTTCAGACTATTATGCCATTCAGATGGCATGATATCACAGCACGTGATGTCATTGTTGTGGTTTATAGGCATAACTGGATAGGACTATCGATTGCCTTTCTCCTTTGGCAGCTTGCATAGCTCCTTCATGTTTATGAGGAGGAGCCTGCCAGGTCAGATCCACGTTGATTCCTCAATATCCTGTGCCCGAAACGTGTGTTGTCTTCAGGGTAGGATTGTACCTTCTCTTTCTAGAAGGCAGGGAAGGGCAATGGCAATAGCTTATACTTGGAATTCCCTGACAAACAATGTGAAAGGAAGTTTTCCATGGCTGATACTGGGATTTTTGTTAGGTAGTTTATGGCTTTGGTAGCATTGACACCCCAAGAAGTGTAGTGTGTGTGTGTGTATTTCTACTTCAGCTGGCTGAGATCTACTTGGTGGCCAATCCTGATGACCTGAGTTCAGTACTCAGAACCCACATAAAAGCAGAAGAAGAGAAATGACTTCACACAGTGACCTCCACAAATGTGCCATGGTATGCGCATGCCCCCTCTCCGTCTTGCACACAAAATCTGGATATTTATTTTATCTTCCCTGCTTTAAAATGCAACACCACATTATTTTGTTGTTCAAATTATTCCATTTTCAGCCATTGGGAGTTCTTTCAGCTGGTATCTGCTGTCTTCCTGACGCATAGCTATTGCTTCATTCTTTGGAACTTTTTGACTCTGGGTATTGCAAGTTGCTCTAGGTTCATCTCGTCTCTTCCTTGCTCCCAGTCCAAGAATCAACTGTTTCTTTAAGGAGCCCTGGTTCCTTTTTGTTGTTGTTGTTGTTAATAGTATTAAAGACTAAGATCAGGGGAGAAGTTTCATTAGTGTGGATAAGCAGAGCCATGACTCTGCTTGTTTACTATGAGAGTGTCAATACCATTGCTTCTAGGTTCTCTCAGAAGGGCCAACACATGGATGTGAACATACTGTCCTTTTCATAGATAGCAACCAGTATCTACGTAGGTGTAGCTCACTGAGTTTATATTGCTATCTTTCACTGTAATCTAGCATCATGTCATTTATTCTAGTATTGTCCCTTCATTATTTAAGACAACCAGAAACCCAGCTTCATCCCACCTCCATTTGTTTATTTATTTGTACAACCTTGGCACATGAAGCTTTAGAGTTATTAACACACCTCTAAGAGGAACCACTTCATCAGCGATAGCACAGCACATTGTTCATAGATAGTTCTATTACATACATTTAAAATTATTTTCCACTCAATGATAGATATATAGTGACTCTTTCATAAACATATTAGTTCAGTTTGAATATACCTCATGCCGTTTAAAAATAGCTCGTATGGTGAGTTTATACTATGTATATTTAATAGAATAAATCAAAGTTTCGTTTTCCTTCAGATACTCCAAAAAATTATTTCCAAATCTGCCTTATTTTCAGTATCCCTGTAGTATGAATCAAGAATCTGTATTTTGACCAAAGATTTCCCCAGGGACTGATAGCCGCCGAGGGTACTAATGGACAAAGGAAGCCTGCACATGGGAGATGCTGTCTTTTCCAGCTGCAACTGTAGCATCCTTGAAGATGTTGGGGTCCTTTGGACCTATCAGCATGCTGGCTTGTCCTATCTGGGTGACAAATAGAGCTAGGGTCTTCTCCATGAACTGGGCCCTCTTCTTGTCACGAGCCTAGTCCTCCCACGGGGCTGGCTGAGCAGCTCCATCTTTGAGTTGCCTGGACATCTCCCGCTGGGGCTGTGCTGAGTTGCAAAAACTCCAGTGCTCTGCTCTCTCAACCTCAGGCATGATCTAAACATGTCAATCTTGCCACATGAAAGAGAGTTACTTGTCTCTCAGAGTAAGTTGCCAGTTGGATAACCAAGTATCATCCTCCCAGCCCATCATAAAACCTCCATTAAACCCTTTATTACACCTCTTAGTCTGCACAGTGAGCTTGTCTTGAATGGAGGACAGTTGAAAGAGGTACCATCCTTAAGTCCTCAGCCCATTGCCCAAGGCCATCTCCTCTGACACTTTAGAGGGCAGTCAGCTGCTGGGCAGCTGAGGGGCTTTCATTCCTGAGCCTGACCTGGCCTGTATAATTAGGTGCTCCGCCTAGACTCTGTCTCACAACTGAGTCACCCAGAGAAAGGTGCAGCTGCTAGGTCCTGGGAAACCTTGAAACTGTCTGCCTACCCAGTTCCTAAGAGAGAGAGTGTGTGTCTATCAGGGAAACCGTAGGGAGACTAGGTAGCTACATGGATGCTCAGTCACAGGTCCTCTCAAAAGCATCCTAACAGAGAGTGGGGGATTTTCTCTTTGTGTGGACTGTGCTGGTGCGCTCTGCATTCTGGGCTCTTTGGGGCTTCTGAGTGGGCAAAGGAGATGTATCACTGAGACTGTCTGCACTCCCTTCACAGTAAGTGAGAGCGCATGTGGAAAGTCTGCTAAGACCGAGATAGGAACCGTAGGTTTTGGGAGAGACCAGGGTCTGAGGACACTTTAGCCCTTCACTTGACTCAAAAATCTTAGAAAAGACTCGCAACCTCTTTGGATTTTTTTTTCTCTCTTTAAAGAAATGGTATTTAAGAGATAGAAATGAAGAAAAAAATGACTATGAAAGAATCATGTAAACTTCCATCTTTTAAGCCAGTGTGCTCTTGGGTTAGACTAGAAGTCCTAGGTAATATTCTACCCTCCCAAACCCGCTCTAAGCCTCCCCTCTCCTGTGCGCTTGCTCCGAGGGCTCTTCCTTACTGTGCGCAAGGCACAGCCTACTCTCCCACCTGTCCCCTTCCATGACACTGGCCATCAGCCTGTCTCCTTTGGGAGTCTGTCTCATTAGCCACTTCCTTCTAGAGGATTCATGCAGAATAAACCTTCTTTTCATGCGTACTTCTCTGATAAAGCTGTCTTCTTATCCACTGCATGTTCTAGAACATTCCTGTGCTCCTTCTCCTAGAGTGCACCATCTTCTCAGGCTTTCCCTGGAGCAATCCCACACATACTTCAGGTCTGACGTATCTGTGTGACCACTGTCACAGCCCATGTGTTACAGCTACAGTTATCATCTGAAGCTTAGCCCTTGGGCCGTATTGCTGTCTCCTCAGTACAGCTGTGTGATCTGCTGGCCTGATACCTGCTCAGTGGGCAGTGTACTGATGTATCACAGCATCAGAGTTACCGGGATCTGACTTCTGAAAGCCTTGGCCCAGTGTCTTTATCAAATCCGACCCCTATTTATCAGTTGTAATTACTTACTTCATACTATGCTGTGGACAAAGGGAGCTTTGCAGGTAGGTACCCTCGCCTGCCCTTTTTACCTCCACCAGCCCCTCCGCTCATCTCAGGCATACTTGCTGGGAGTTGTTTTCTTCCCCCTTTCCCCTTTTCTTCTCAACATTCTTCTTTTCTATAAATTGAAATGCCCAGAACTTGTCTCTTCCATGCATTTCCCAGTTTCCAATGTGGTAGAACGAAGTTGGTGCTGAGTAGCTCCTGCATTCTGGAGCGTCTTTACGTGATGTCTAGACATCCAAACAGAAGGACGGGATGCGAGGTAATAGAATTGCGAATCCTTTCCCTGGGTGATCTCTCGTCAGCATCTTTCCCAGATGTGATAATTAAAATTCTGGGGCTAAAAAGGCAGTCCATAGAAAAATTGAAACAACACTAATGCTTTTCCACTTCCAAGGGATGCAACACCTAGAATCCTCTCTACTTGAACAGAGGAGAGAGATGCCCATGTTCGGAATGGTCATTTTCCGGTATTTTTGCTACTGAATAGTTATGAGATTTCAGAATAACTACTCGATTTCTCTAAGCCCCTGCATCTTTTGATTGATTAGAGGGGGTTAATTAATGTACAACAAGGGTTAACTAAACCACACAATGTCCATAGTAAATGTTCAATACTTGTTAGTTTTTATTGGTGTTACCGAATCACTCATTTTACAAACAAGTCAATCCCTTAGGTATTTTCTTATCTCTGTTTCTGCCCAAGCAAGGCCAGTCTTGCTGAACCCTTTCACCCTGGGCAATGTTCTCCAATGCCTTCCTTTTCTCCCCCACCTTTCTAGCCCAGGTCCCATTTTGTCATTCATGGAGCTTTCCATCTTGGCATATTCCTTAGCCCTGTGGTCTCAACTTCAGCACCGGCCTCTTACAAGACTTTCTCTTCCTTAGTTGTTTTCTGTTCCCCCTTCTCTGATGAATCTATTTTCCTCTGTTCTTAGCACTTATCTTGTGGAGAGAGAGAGAGAGAGAGAGAGAGAGAGAGAGATTTACTGTATAGTTAATAGGAAACCACCTTCTAATTTTGTTTGTAATAGGTCCCAAGCACGGACTATGACATTATTTGGTCTCAGATGGCATCTCTTTCTCGGTAGGCACCACAGATCCTACCTCCTGGTGTGTCCAGATCACGCCGTCTAGCGCGTCATCTCTCCAAGGACTTTCAAAGGTCATCTTGCCTCTGCTCAACATTAACCTTATGTGCTACTTTTGGAATCTCACACCCCACCCCACCCCTGCAACAGTCACAGTGTCCTGACGTCCACCACAGATCCGTGACTCATTTCTGTTGAGTCTCCTTTTCCTCTGCTCTTAGCACTTACCTTGTGCGACAGAAATCAATTTGTTGAAAACTAATTTATCTTCAATTTATCCCCTCCCCCAAGTCCTATGCTTTCTGTGTTCTCTGTTGACACATTCTGGAGAAACTTGAAGCCATCTTTTTTTCTTTAAATTATTGTTTAATTTATAAGAACTGTATGGATTTATGGGGTATTTTGATGCTTGCATGTAGTAATCAAATTAGGGTAATTGGCATTAAGTACATTAAAAAAGTTCTCTCTTGAGATGCACAGTCCGTTATTGTGACTTGGTACAATGGCACCAGAACAGGTTCTTTATATCTCTCTGGAACATTGTACCCATTGACCAATCTCTTCATCCCCTCTCTTGTAGCCTCTCCCTGACCTCTGGCCACCAACGTTCTACTCTGTTTGCCTGGGGCCTTCACCCCAGCCCCCGGCATCCATTTTTGAAATGTTGGGTGGAAAGTTCCATTTCAAGCTCCCTCCCCTGGGAGCTGCCTCAGTCCAAACTCCACCACTCCCACAGGCTACTTAAACTGCCCCCCTCAGAGAATGAACACATGGTCGCTGGGTTTCACATGGTCTCCCCTTCTCTCTCTCTTTCCCTCTCCATGCCTTTCCTGGGCCACCCGGAAGCAGTGAATTAAACATGCACATCTTTTATTCAGTCTGATTTAGTCTGACTGGAATTATTTGTATTGGCAGAAATAAGAAAAACCTAACGCTCTCCACTTCCGACAGGTGACTCTTGGACTCCACATGCAGGTAAGATCATGTGATGTGTCTCCTCTCTCCCGTTCTTTTCAGTCTCAGTGCTCTTTTATTCCACAGAACTTTGGTGATTTCTGGACTGTCTTGGTAGCTTTCCAAGATGTCTTCCCCCGTCAATTTTCTTACCCTTCCCGCACTTCCTGCCCAGGCATATACAATGAGGCACCTACCTCTTCTTTGCCCAGAAACATCTCTTGATTTTTGCATCAACTACTGACTGGGGACCTGGATCCTCAATGTATCCCTTGGATTCAGTTCACTTTTCCATTGCCAAGCTTTTGTATGCGTTTCTCCTTCCTCTGAGTGTCCTAGCTGCCAGGACCTTTCAGATGGCATGTCCTTTGTAGAGCTTGCCCTGATCTCTGAGGTCCAGAACGAATGAACGCAAGCTGGTCTTGTGTTGTATTTTGTTTAGTCTTGTGATGAGAACACTGGCCAGGGGTCACTGTGAAAGAGACCATCCTCCTTGCAGGGTGGAGATCTGGGTCCTAGTTTTCTGGCTTTTATCATTTTTAAATCATTTTTATCTTCTGTTGCCTCTCCTAGGGCCCAGCCCAGTGATTTGCATCCAAAGGGCCTTCCACAAATCTTTGCTGTCGGAGGCAGCCTGTTTTGGATGCTGTTGGACCGAAAGGTTTTCAAGTGACAGGTGTCATTCTTCTGAAATGAACTTCTAAGTCCCTGTCTGGCTCAAGGCAGTTTAGACTTTGGGAAGAGGTAACCTGCATGGTGACAAATGTGTGACATCCTCACTTCAGTTCCATGTCCCCCTTGGAAACCACTGCACAGGACTGACTGGATCTATAGCCTACACCCTCTGAACCCAAGTTGTTAAAGACTTGGGTAAATGTTGCCGTGTATCTAGGGAAGAGGAGTCTGCCCATTATTACACAACAAGCCACCAGAAATGAATAGGTAAGTGCCTATTCCAATAAATGCTCCCTAATGAGATTTTGCAGGTCATATGCACTGTGCTCTCTAACGCTGATATTCTGTGCTGTCTGTCCTTTGTCTTCAGAGGGATGCACAGCCGTGAAAAAAATCAGCCCCAACTTCTCAAGAACTCTGCCTGATATCACCGCTTAAGTTGTCGCATTCCCTTGTTGAAGTTTTGTTTGTTTGTTTTGTTTTTGCTTTTGGTTTTGAGATAAGGTTTCTACTCACAGAGATCCGCCTGCCTCTGCCTCCCAAGTGCTGGGACTAAAGGTGTGCACCACCACCACCCTGCCTGCACCACCACCACCCTGCATGCGCCACCACCACCCTGCCTGCGCCACCACCACCCTGCCTGCGCCACCACCACCCTGCCTGCGCCACCACCACCCTGCCTGCACCACCACCACCCTGCCTGCACCACCACCACCCTGCCTGCACCACCACCACCCTGCCTGCACCACCACCACCCTGCCGGCACCACCACCACTGCCCTGCCTGCACCACCACCGCCCTGCATGCGCCACCACCACCCTGCCTGCACCACCACCGCCCTGCCTGCACCACCACCACCACTGCCCTGCCTGCACCACCACCGCCCTGCCTGCACCACCACCACCCTGCCTGCACCACCACTGCCCTGCCTGCACCACCACCACTGCCCTGCCTGCACCACCACCACCCTGCCTGCGCCACCACCACACTGCATGCGCTGCCTCTGCCCTGCATGCGCCACCACCACACTGCATGCGCCGCCTCTGCCCTGCATGCGCCACCACCACACTGCATGCGCTGCCTCTGCCCTGCATGCGCCACCACCACACTGCATGCGCTGCCTCTGCCCTGCATGCGCCACCACCACACTGCATGCGCTGCCTCTGCCCTGCCTGCACCACCACCACCCTGCCTGCGCCACCACCACCCTGCATGCGCCACCACCACCCTGCATGCGCCACCACCACCCTGCATGCGCCACCACTGCCCTGCCTGCACCACCACCCTGCCTGCACCACCACTGCCCTGCCTGCACCACCACCACCCTGCCTGCACCACCACCGCCCTGCCTGCACCACCACCACCCTGCCTGCACCACCACCACCCTGCCTGCGCCACCACCACCCTGCCTGCGCCACCACCACCCTGCATGCGCCACCACCACCCTGCATGCGCCACCACCACCCTGCATGCGCCACCACCACCCTGCATGCGCCACCACCACCCTGCATGCGCCACCACTGCCCTGCCTGCACCACCACTGCCCTGCCTGCACCACCACCACCCTGTATGCGCCACCACCACCCTGCATGCGCCACCACCACCCTGCATGCGCCACCACCGCCCTGCATGCGCCACCACCACACTGCATGCGCCGCCTCTGCCCTGCATGCGCCACCACCACCCTGCATGCGCCACCACCGCCCTGCATGCGCCACCACCGCCCTGCATGCGCCACCACCGCCCTGCATGCGCCACCACCGCCCTGCATGCGCCACCACCGCCCTGCCTGCACCACCACCACCCTGCATGCGCCACCACCACACTGCATGCGCCGCTTCTGCCCTGCATGCATCACCACCTGGCTTGCTTACGCTTTTACCATCTCTTCTTCTGAGTCCTTCCCAGTGTTCATTTCTTATACTTCTCCCTCTGCCTCCCTCAAAGCTGTCTGTGACTCCAGGCTGCTCTTCTTCATCCTTTATCTAGTTCCACGCCTCCGGCTTGCATCTCCATGCTGAAGGCTTGCACAATTTATTTTTAAAAATCTCCGTTCAGATGTTCCTGAACTCCTGCTCTCCAAGATCTACAAAGCCCCGTGGTTTATAGTCCACGATTTACATGAAGGTGGGCTGTGCTAATGAACTGTCCTACAGATGGAGATGCAGAGCCCCGCAGAGGCAGCCACACTGGTGGGAATAAGACTTAGACTCCTGGACCCATGTGCAGGGTTGTGGCCACCTATCCATGACATGGAATATTTACTCTTTCAGGGCAGGCATGGAGCTCCACTCTTGACCTGGGACACCACTTCTTGGGTTGGCTTGCCGCCCTTTCTACTCAGATGAAAACTCCCCACACCTGTTCCTTCTCTTTTACCCTAAAACAAACTCTGTCCCCTTGACCTTTCTTTTACCACATGGAATCTATTTGCTCTTTGAGAAAGTCAGCCTGCATGCCGCTAATGTTTTCTGCTTTCTACTCCAGGTGAGCTTTCCAGCCGGAGAGGGTGTTAAACAATTTGTAGAACTAGTAGTAGTGGTGATGATGCTATTGTGTGTGTGTGTATGTGTGTGTGTGTGTGTGTGTGTGTGTGTGTGTGTGTGTGTAAGGACTTAGGAGATGGCTGCTTTTATGATTGTTGTCTGGATTTGATCTCTCAGGGTTTTCTAGCTATGGAAATGATGGTGGTTTTCAGCTGCTAGGCACCTTGAATTCAATCCAGAATCCCCCTGCCTCGTCCTGCATTGTGCTTTCATCTCTCCTCCTGACAGATGGAGGTCTGGGCGATGAGCTTTCTTCTTGGATTCCCCAAATAAAAGCACTTTAACCTCTCATTTCTTCAAGCTCCTACTAAGACAGATTTGGAGGTCACATCCTAATAGGGGATTTGTGCCTCTTCCGTACCCCTTCCATACAGTTCAGGCCTCTGGGAGGCGGGGACACGAAGCCCATCCAGTGCTGCTTTGGCCTGAATGCCTGACAGCCTCTTCCTGTCTGAAGTTCAACTGATCGTCCCTTCTGTGTCCTTTGGCTTCTCCTTTAATGCACCCAGGTCTGTTGATGGCTGTGTTCACAAGTGCCGTTCTGATGGTTATGCTCGTGGAAAGGTGACCCAGAAAGCTGAGGGGAGTCAGAGCTGAAGAGAGCCTGGTGCAGGAATCCTTCTTCAGCCTGAGAGAGGATCCAATCCCTGCTGTCGATGGAGCCAGACAATCAATTAACAAGCAGAACAGAAACCTGTAACTTCTGACCTGATGCTCTTCAACTTCAGGGTACCAGACAGGATACAATGACAGGAAGCCAGGGGAAGAGGACCACACACAGGATGGAGGTCTTGGCACCGGAGTTCTCTCCCAGAAAACTGAATGCAATGGTTCCCATTGGAAGCCTGTCTGGGATTCACTCACAACCCATGTTCTCACATAAAGACAGAATCAGGAAAGCTGCTCTCACTTTGCCCTGTAACTTATCCTGGGTGCCTGCAGTCAGCATCACCTACTTAATCTCCTGAGTTAGCCAGTCAAGAAGCAGATAAAGCCTCTGCTCTGGGGAGTTCCTGATTTTGTGGAAAGATTGGAGTTCATTGTGGACGTAAAAGTGGTCAAAGTGCTTGACCAGGTTTCTTAGTGAGACGAGCAGCTAGTTGACATAGTATGGGGATAAGGTGTCCCGTGGGGACCAGCTTCTGCTGACAGCAATCTACTCACCCAGCACTCAGCACTGACACTGGGTACCGCTAACTTCTCCCTGAGTAACCATGTCTTCATTAAGTGTTCGGAGGGAGGGAGGACCTAGAAGAAAGTGAAGTGGCTTGCTGGTGGGAGGAAGCTGTACCCAAGGAAAAGTGTGAGAACTTGGAATGAAGGCATCAGAGGCAACCCTGACTCAGCAGATGCAGATTGGTTTCCATCCCAAGGGATGGGATGGGAATTGTTCTTGTTCTTGTACTGATTTATATAGTAAAATTATTGGATAGTGTATTAGCTAGTTTTATGTCAACTTGACCCAAATTGGACTCAGCAGAGAGGAGGGAGCCTCAGTTGAGAGAAATGTCTCTGTAAGATTGGATGACAAGCAAGCCTGCAGAACATTTTCTTAGCCATTGATGGGGAGGGTCCAGTCCATTGTGGAGGGTACCATCCTGGGCTGGTAGTTTTGGGTTCTATAAGAAAGCAGGCTGAGCAAGCCATGGAGAACAAGTCAGTAAGCAGCATCCCTCCATGACCTCTGCATCAGCTCCAGCTGCCAGGATCCTGCCTTGCTTTGTTCTTGACCCTACTTTCTTTGATGATGAACTGTGATATGAAAATGTAAGCTAAATAAACCCTTTCCTTTTCAAGTTTCTTTAGTCATGGTGTTTCATTGCTTCAGCAGTAACCCTTACTAAGACAGACAGACAACAAAATTTATGTCTAAGCCCCATCCCCTAAGATGTATTAAAAATCCATTTCTGTGTTATTCTGAAGATACCTATTATGCCATTATTAGCTTAAATCCCATCTTCTTACCCTTGGAGCCTTGTCCCGGCTCTCAGAATTTCAGTGTCTAACACTAGCCCCTGGCCCACTATAGGGTCACTCCATTAGAGCATTTCTTCTGAGCTTCTGACTTTGAGTGGAACTTGCCTTCCTCTTGTTTTCTCAGCTATGGGAAATCCCATCATTTTTTCTCTGTAATTGGGCCACCGCCTTCCCCCCTACTAAACAATGCAGTCTCTTCCTCTTAGACAGGCTGGGAGTGTCTTGGCTGACCCAGTACTGCAGTTTTGGCTTATCAAGAATCTGGAAACTTCTTCATTTTTTCCTTCTCCCACTCCTCCCCTTTCTCCTCAACATCCCTCCTCCTTCTGTCTGTCTCATTCATCTTTCCTCTCTCTATGTCTTCATCCTTCCTTTTTCCATTCCCTTCTTCTTGAAATGAAAAATAAAGTTGTGAATGTCACCCTAAACTTGCAAAGACTTTATTATACCTCCTCAATGAGTAAAGGAGGAAGTTCAGTGTGAGGCCGCATGCCTATATGCCAATCAAACCTCCATATCTCATCTGATTGCTTGTACAGTCCCATCAATACACAGTAGGATGGCAATCGTCCCTCAGCTCCGGACCCTCCCTTGTAGAGAGAAGTTAAGTTCAGCGGAATGCAAAAAAGGCAATAAGGAAAGAGGTCACTTGACTCTCTCTGTTGAATCCACCAATTGCCATTGCTAACACCACTGGTGTGCTCAATTTCCATGTTACAAAACTAACGACTTTAGAAACAGATTCATTTTCTTACGTCTGGGAGCTAGACCTTGATGATCAAGGTGTTTGGCAAGATGGCCTCTTCAGGAGGATTCTCTGATCTACAGAGGGGTGCTTCCTCGTGTCCTCACACAGCCTTTCCTCATTGCACGTGTATCCTTACTGTGTCTCATCTCCAAGTGTGATGCTGTCCTTCAAGATTCCGGGTATGGACCAACACAGGAACTCTGTTGGAGGGAAGGGACACAGCGTGGGCCACAGAACTCACCTGATTTGCCATCTACTCCACGACTCCCCACCTGTGTTCCCAAGCAGGGGGATCTGCAGAATGAATTTCCTTTCCCCTACTCTAGACTCAAAGAAGCATTGCCCTGAGGGGCCATGTGGTTCTTTAAAAACAAAATTAAGGTGTCCTCCATAGGATACTCTGCTCTGGGATCCGTGAACTCCAGATGTCTGTCAGCTAATTTACCGTCATCCAAGTCTCATCCGTATTTCCACAGGCGATGGAATACTTGAATAAATGCTAAAAACCTAAACATATGATAGAATTGGTCTTCGGTTAGACATCAGAATTCTTTCTGTGATGACATTAAAATAAATAGCCACATATGTTTGGAAGCACAGGTGATGGTGGCCAGGTAGTGTCTGGCTTGGGCAGGTTGGTAGTCTTGGCCTCTTACTCTGTGATTCCATGGATGACTCAAAGCTCTCTTGTTGCCCCCTGGGTCATGGAAAGGTAGAAATAAAGACAGAACAGAGCAGAGCAAGTAGCCCACTTCTCCTCTCCAGGGACTCCGAGTCAGTGAAAAAGCTTGGTAGGGAAAGCCTTGGATGCTGATTACCCCTGGACCTCCCTGCAGCCTAGGCAGCTTGGATTTTCATCTTAATGGACATTTGATGATAATTCTCCTTTCTTGCAAAGTTAGGGATTTTCTTGAAAGAAATAATTACCAGGTACTTTTAAAGGTCTTCAATGACTCATTCTTCTTTGAAACGTTAACTTGGGGTTGTCTCCTTCAGTGAATAAAATAATGATGGTAGCAATTTATTTCATAGGTAGAGTTAGGCCAATTAGCACATGCCCTATGCCCAGAACATAAATAAAAATCTTTAAAGTCTCTTTAGGCTCTAACGTGTCCTGAAATTCCAGCACTTTTCCTTTGAAAGCTTTCCTCAAATTTTCTTTTATTTATTATCATTATTTTAATTGTATCTCATCAGGGGGGAGAATGTGATAATTAGATACATATATACAATGATCAAATTAGGTTAGCATCTCCTTAGCTGTTAATTTTTTATTAACATTCAATAATATTCAATAGTTGAACATATTTTTGGAGTGTAATATATTAGGGCTTCCACAGTGGGGAAGGAGCCCGAGATGCCCTGTATGGAGAAGCTTGGGACCAGTGTGCTTGAAACTCTACCTAGCAGGCAGGAGGAAACCATAGAGTCAAGAATTCATCTGCAAAGGGAATGGGAAAGGCTTCCTTCTTGACTGCAGTGATTTATTGTTCTTTAAGGCATCTCAAGAGTCCTGGGAAGGGCTCTTTTCTTCATCATGACACCAGTCCTTTCATAACAAAACCTCTTTGACTTTCCTTTTTAGGGTCCAGTTCAGTGCCTCTGATATCTTTTCCCAGTTTGCTCCACACTACCATGCCTCCTTGGTGTGCGAGTCAAGGGTAATCTGTTAAGATTCAGAATAGGAGGGGTGGATGACACCTTGGAAATCAGTTGTTCAATCCTCTCACCTAAGAGATGAGAGACTGGGTGCGCAGAAGGTGAGTGGTATGCCTTCAAGAGACCCTGCAGGAGGTGGCCTTTGGGGGAGTTAGTCTAAACCCAACATGTCCTAGCTTCTTTCCCTTCCCGGTTCTAATGCAGTTATAGTAACAATGGTGCAGACGTGGAGTTCCAAAGCTCATAGGCTTGGCACAAGACATGTAAGGCTGAACTTCATTCTCTTTCAATGCAGGTTCCAATTCCTTATTTCTACCATCTATATTCTTGAAGGAACTGAAGAATAATGGTGAATAAGCTACTCCTTAGGTAGTTTCCCACAGAGCATTTTTATCTCCTGGTTCCAATCCCCAGGTTCCTCCCTCCCATCTTCAAATGAAGGGAAATGCAAGGTTGGGGTCTTGGTCAATGCAGAGAGAAGCTTTAGCCTGTATTCTCACGTCTAAAGCAGATGCTGCTCTCTTGGGTGAGTGAGAGAGCAGACTACACTGCTCAGTTGTTCGGAACTGATGACTGATCATCTTAGGTTGAGGACTTCCCTTCACAAAGCCCCATAAGCCACTGCGACTCTCTTTTAGCTAACAGTTATATCTGGGTCCTAGCCTGTAATGCTCTAAGCTTAAACTAATTGTTTAGATTTGCTTATACATAAGTACACATCAGTTTTGTAGAATGGACAACTGGAATGAAAATAATATCCAGTTACTGACATCCTAGGGTTGTTAAGAACAAATGATATCTTGTATGTCCAGCATCAGCCACAGAGTAAACAACCTGTAAGAATAATTGTTACTGCTGTTACTTCCTGACAGCCAACCATGATGGCACATCCTTGTAATTACAGCACTCAAGAGAGGGAGGCAGGGCTACTATTGTTCATGGTTTTCCTTTGCTATACTGCAAATTTATGGGCAGGCTGGGCTCAACACACACACACACACACACACACACACACACACACACACACACACACACACACACGGGGGGGGGTGGGAAAGAGAGAAATAGAGAGAGAGATATTGAGAGATTATTCCTTGACAAGCCTGAGAAAAATCTCCTTTATTAATCCCCACAGTCCACTTCAGGGGCTTGATGCTGGACAAGTTGGGCCTAGTGTGGCTCTAACTCCTATGGCTTTTTACCCCCCCCCCCCATGTCTTCTCAGTAACATTCTAGGACCTACCTCTGGGCCAGATTTATCATCTCTTAAAGACAAAGGTACCAGGCCAATATTTCTTCTTGGCCAAGTGAAGAAACCCCTGGGGGAAGGGTGGCTCAGCATCTTCTGAGCTTGTAAAAGAGAGCAGCTCTCCGCCCACACCCTGGGCTAAGTTATTCTGAGACTATAAAAAGATTCCTGTCCACTTCAAAGGGATTTTTTTTTTTATCAGCTTATCCACACAGATCCTGTTCAACTCGTCTCATTTTCAAAGGCAACACAAACCCCTTGGCTGAACCCCCAGCTGGGCTCTAACCTTTCTTGAAATATCTTTATCTTCAATTAAACGGATCCCTCTTGGCTCCCTTTAGCAAATAGACTGTCTACAAAGAGTTCCCTGACACCCCCTCCTCCCTCCTTTTGCCCCTGTCCTTGTCAACACACGTCATTCTGATCTGCTTCAAATTCGCACTAAGGTAAGCAGTGTCACTTGGACCAAGTCCTGATGCTTCTGGACCTTGTTAGTGAACTTTTATTTCGGAACACGGCAAGCCCTAAAACTACTTCTGCGCCCGAACAGAGGGACGGTCAATTAAAGCATTGCCTTGGAAATGGACAGTTTGGCTTTCCTAGGCTGTGTCCTTCCGTGGAAACCCTGTGTGAATCTGATCGAGTCTGGGTTTTATTTTTCTCTAAGTAAAGGAGGGAGGGAAACATAACCGCTCACAGTGACCTCTGTAAGGTCTCCTTTGCTGCAACCGCCCCTCACCATTGCCGTGTGCATTCTCTGAGGTCAGGGCAAGCTGTCTCATCTGTGTATGCAATTTCTCAGCATCCAGTTTTTGACTCATCATGCCTGAGTTCTCCTCTGATATACTTTCTCATCTTACAGAGTGGAACCTACCTGTGTTATGCATAGTTCTTGTGTCTCTGTTATTTTAACCTCACCATCTCCCAACCAAGTAGCTGCCTTCTTCAGCCAGGAGCATGGGCTCCAGGTGATCCCACACTGTACCACTGCAGGAGGCGAATTACCTGAACACGGAACCCCTCCGCTCTGTTATCAAACTTGGGGGACCACAACCTGCATGGTAAGTAGGGTCTGCCCACCCAACCTCAATAAGCTAATTAAATGAGAGAAATTAAAAGTAAAAAGCCAAACAAGGAGATTTCTTCAATGTGGACTAAGAGTTCCCTCCAGTTTGTCTTCAGGAGGGATGTGAAGATCTAAGCAGTCCTGGCCAGGGTGTGGTGCCACCCACCATTGACCCATTACTGTCTAGCCTTCAGTCTCATGGGTAAGGTGGTCTGACAACTCCTCAGAACCCTGTGAAATCTCTTTCCAGGAGATAGGCTTCTCCTCTGCTTGTTGCCCATTCATTCTCCCAGCATGAGAATCCTGGAGAAATTCCCATTTCTGTGGGGTCAGTTGTTTCAATGGCCTAATGGGTTAGATTGAGAGACATAGTCTCTTTAGAATAATTTCATTTTTGCCAGACTGGCTGCAGCTTTTCCCGTGGAGATGTAGCATCCCATTTCCGAAAGGACCTGGCAATTACTGTGTGCTTCTGCTGGATCTTTCGCTTCCTCCTTCTCTTCCTCCTCCTCCTTCTCCTTTTCCTCCTTCTCCTCCTCCTCCTCCTTCTCCTCCTCCTCCTCCTCCTCCTCCTCCTCCTCCTCCTCCTCCTCCTCCTCCTCCTCCTCCTCCTCCTCCTCCTCCTCCTCCTCCTTTTCCTTTTCCTTCTCCTGGAGACAGGGTCTATGCACCTCTGACTGTCCCAGAACTCACTGTGTATATAGACTAGCCTAGCCTTGAACTCATAGAGATCCCCTGGTTTCTGCCTCCCAAGTGCTGGGATTAAAAATGTTCACCACTGCCCATACATAGCTTTGGTGACTTTTGGCTTAGGTGACACAACCAGGAAGAGCAGGAGAATGCATGAAGGGTGTCCGGGGGGAGCCAGGGAAGGGGAGTGTGCCTGCAAACAAATCCTGATTTCTTCTAAGAGTCCGTTTGGTTCAGAAATCTTGTGTAGAGGCATTCACTATTGACGGAACGAGCCTTTGGACCTCTTTGTAGTGTGTGAGGTCAGGTGGACAAGATGGCTCCCTTTGCTTCTCATTCTTCTTTGAATCTTATCCCTTCTGTTCTGACTACCCTGGGACTGAGCCTCTGAATAAAGGACTAATATTTAAGTCTCCCCTCAGATATTGTTTTCTAGGGAGCCCACGGGGAGACGCCAATTATCTAAATCTACCTACTCTAAATCTATTCATTCCTAGAGGTGACAGAAAGTTAGATCTAGAAAGGATAATACTTCACAGTTGCCCAATTCTTTTTATTAGTTCTTTTGAGACAGTGTCTTATGTAGCTTGGGTAGCACTCAACTCCTATTAAGTCAAGGATGGCCTTGAACTCCACTTCCCAAGTGCTTGGATTATAAGCAAGCACTGACTACACTTGGTTCTTTTACTTATTTTAACAACTATTAAAATGAGGACTCAAAGAGAGGAAGTGAACTGCTCCAAATAAGTGGTCCCACTTCCTAGTCAACAGTCTAGGAGCCAGAGGATGGAAAGGGAATGACACAGTGGGGTCCTTCTGCCAGGAAGTAGTGGTGGCAGCGCCTGAGCATAGCTGGTCCTTGGCTGACTCTTGGGCTGCAAGTTTCAAAACTTAGCATCATGTAGGCAAACCAAGATAAAAGGTGTTTCCTATGCGCGTACAGCCTTTCGGTCAAGAAGAGGCACCACCCTTCGTGGGAGTGAGAACAGAGCGTTCTCAGGCGCTCTGAGAGTAAAGCAAGCAGGACTGATATCTTCGCTTCGTTATGCAGACTTAGCTGCATCCCTGATTCCCAGAAGAGCTACAGGAGGCATTCAGAGGGGGCTCCTCAGAGTGAACAAGTGAGGCTTTGTGCATAGCCCCATTTGAGTGCATCTGCTTTTCCCAGGGCTGAGTGTCACAGGCAGAGTATGCGGGCTCAGCCCCATGGCTACTGTCTGGTTTTAGGTTAAATGGAGCAAAGGAAACAAGGGGCTCATAGAAACAGGCTGGAGAGACGCTTGGGCGGTGCGTGCTGTTAACCCATCTTAATTTAGGCAGATAATGAAACTGGAGCCTCAGAGATCACATGACCGGCTCAGGGTCAGGCAGCTGATTGGGTCAGGTCTGGATTCTGAAATAGCTTATTTTTCTAATGGAGAAAGGGATATTCAGAAGAGAAAGTTAAGTTTTCCAGAAGGCTGGGTAGGGCAAGATAGAGGGTGTGTGTGTGTGTGTGTGTGTGTGTGTGTGTGTGTGTGTGTGTGGCGTTTTGTACCCCAATCCCACATGGGAATGAAAGACAGTTCTGCATGCGTCCCACACCTAACACCTTCATCTCCATGATGCAGCAGAATGTTGTTTGGCCTTGAATCTCACAATGCTGTCTTTTCTGGTTCTTTCTCTGGGCTGTTGTGGAGAAAGAGAAAGAGCTGAGAGAAACACTAGGGTGTTAATTGAGATGAGGCAGGCAGTTAATCCCAATCAACTGACAAGCCATCTTATTCATGGGGACCTTGACTGAGCCATTATAATATTTCTGAGCCCCTGTCTCTTTAGGTGGGGTGATACTATCTGATTCACAGTGTGGTGAGATAAAATGCCTTCCATATAGAAGCCAAATCCGGGTAACCTGAGGAAGTCCTTTCAGGACCATTCAGAGAGGGTTTACTAGGCGAGCCTTTTCAAAGGTGCAGCAGAGTTTAGAGAGAGTGCTGATCAGGCAGAGGGTGCCAGAGTTAGTGGCACCCAGACTAGAAGGGGAAGGAGTGGGAACAGACAACAGAACAGAGAATCATGGTCTGTATGGGAAGGCTTTGGACGAGAGCCTCCAAAGTTCCGACTCAAGGTGACCTTGCAGACAGGGAGCTAGGGAACTGTGGCACCCTGCCCTCATCCTCCTTTCTCCCTCTAATCTCCTGCCAGGGTGCTATCAGCCAAACCCAAGTGGGAGTTGGAGGGCAGGGAGCCTACTGATGTCATTGGTACAGGTCAGTCTCTCGGAGCAGAGCGGAGGGTGGAGAGAGGTAGAAGGTGGATCTGGAGAGGCACACGGAAGATAGCTGTGCAGAAAATGCTACTTAAACCCTGAGGTCACTAACACAAGCATCAGTGTAGTGCTGTCTTGGACCGCAGGAATGAGGCTTGTGCCCTTCCAAGTGCTATTGGTATCATTAGTTGACTATTGGTACCCGAGTGCCTCTTTGGGACTCTTTCTATGGCTTTTTCAGTGCTATTGTCTCAACCTTGTACCCTCCTCACAAGTCCTGCTCGTATTATATTTTCTTCTAATGTGGACTGCGGTCTGTCTCTATGAAGTTACTCGTTATCTTAGCCCAATCTTGATGGGACTCATGGGGTGGTGGTGGGGTTTGTTATGGATGTTTATTAATGCCTTTCACATGATAGCTTCTTTATCTGCGGGTAGACCTACTGCCCATAACCCATAACAATTCACAGTGGTAATTGTCATCTGAGCTGTGTTTAGTTTATTTCATTTATTTATTTATTTATATTTATTTTTATTATTTAATTAAAAATTTCTACCTCCTCCCATTTCCCTCCCGCTCTCCCCCTCCCCCTCCCTCTCCAGTCCAAAGAGCAGTCAAGGTTCCCTGCCCTGTGGGAAGTTCAAGGTCCTCCCTCCTCCATCCAGGACTAGGAAGGTGAGCATCCAAACAGACTAGGCTCCCACAAAGTCATTACATGCAGTAGGATCAAAACCCAGTGCCATTGTCCTTGGCTTCTCAGTCAGCCCTCCTTGTCAGCCACGTTCAGGGAGTCCAGTTTGATCAAATGCTCCCTCATCCAGTGTTTAGTTTATTTCTAAAGGCGGTCATTTTCTAGAAGAGCCGTCATGGGAAGCTGAGTGAGTTTTGGGTATGTGTGAGCTTGTTGAGACACAAAGGAGGACGCACACCAGAACAGGAAAAGTCGCTGTCTGTTACTTACAGGTCCCAGAGAGAAGAGGGCAACAAAGCTGTGTGGGCCCCATGGGAAGGCGGAAGACATCTGGGAAGCATGTAATTAACCAATAGATGGGGGAACAAGAGAGAATGATTTGAGGATAAATGTGTCCTTGGGATGTAGTACATTGTCTAAACAGGCTCTGATTTGGGAATTACGGTAAGAAGGCCTGAGTTCCATGGGGCCCCGATATGATTAGGAATGATGAGCTACTTTTCTCTTTTCCATGACCAAATATCTGACAGAAGTAACCGGAGGGAGAAAGGATAATTCACAGTAAAGAGAAAACGGTTTGTCATAGCTGGAAAGGCGTGATGGCTGGGCGGCCATGGGCTGGCTCTGTGGCAACTGGAGCTCGTGGCCAGCCACACCATGAGGGTGGACAGGAGGCAGAGAACGTGGACCAGAGTGAGAGATGGATATAACCTTTGAAGCCTGCCCCAGAGACCCAGCAAGGCTTCATGTCCCAGAGAGTTCATAATCCCTCAAAACAGTACCACAAACTGAGGACCACGTGTTCTAACACACGAACCTACTAGGGACACATCACATTCGATCATAATAGATGCATCCTTTACAGCACATCCCAAACATGTTGCCTGGCAAGGGGCTGCCTCTTTCTAGTTTACACAAAGACTCTGTGGAGGCTCTTTTAGCCCTTGCTGAAGGCATTTTTTTTTCAGTCAAGTGTCTCCATAGACACATGAGGAAGGGAAAACCAAATGACTGAGATGAAATCTAGAACATCGGCTGGAAAATTAAGAACAGGTTGTCTCTTCTACACTGTTAGAAATGATGCTAAGGATAAGACTTACCTCCACAAATCTCAAGATGTTCTGTTTGGGTCTCTTCTTGCATCTTAGCTGGTCTTACTAGAGTTTGGACATTTAAAAAGCAATGCATAGGAGTGGTAGGGCTTGTAAGTTCATTTTCTCCCTTAAAGTTAAAGACTATTATATTAAAGACTATTATACTACTTATCTGTGGCCACTGAAGAAGATCCCAAAAAACATTGTGCATTCACCTTGGACCTTCTCCTTACCCTTCATTCATTCATATATATATATATATATATATATATATATATATATATATATATATGTATGTATGTGTGTGTATACTATATATGAATATATTCCCTCTCATGCTTCCCAGCCCTTCATTTCCTCATCCCCTTCCTCTTCAATCAGTACCCTTCATCTACCTAGAAAGTTTTAATTCTACTTTCACATCATATATGCATATACATGATTTTCTATATCTATTGAAAATCTAGGAAAAGCAAATAGGAGAAAATATACTCTACTTAGTACAAATAAATACAAATGGCCAGTAGACAGGAAATAATACTCAGCCTCATAGTCACCAGAAAAATATAAATAACAACTACACTGAGAGTCCTTCTTAGTCTAAGCATAATGATATTTGTAAAAAACAAACAAACAAAACAAAATACCAACTAACCAACAAACCTAGCAAGGATGCTGGAGAGGATGAGGGTTGGGGAAGAACCTATATTCACTGCCTCTGAGAATGTAAGCCGGTTCAGCCACTATGAGAGTAGTATGGAAGTTTCTCAAAAACACTAACACTAGGTCCTCCATACAACCCAGCCACAATTCCTGGCTGTTTACCCAAAGGACTTCAAGTCAGTACATCACAGAGACACGCAAGCACCCATGTTTACTGCTGCACTATTCATAATAGATAAGCTATGGGACCAGCCTAAATGTTCAGTACCGTAGTCTAAGAAAAATATGGCATTTATACACAGTGGAAATCTTGTTTTTAGAAATAAATGAACGAAGTCACATCACATGCGACTGGAGATGATCTCATTAAGCTAGGCCTTTTCATTTTTCTTGGGAAGTCAATGTGGAGAAGGAAAGTCCTTCCCCAGGCCTGGAAGCTCGTTAGCTACAGACTACAGGTCAGTGGCCTTGACTCTTGAGGAAACTCTACCTGGCTTTAGCTCCCCTTAAGCTTGCATTTTATCTGGGCGGTGAAGTAACTCCTATCAGGGTGAGCTAGGTGGATGGGACAGCCTCAGCAGGCCCAGATTGTTCTCTTAGACGGTCTGAATAGATCCCAGCCTTGGCTGGGTTTCTTCCCTCCTTAGCTCTAACAAACTGCTGCACCGCAGGGGAGGCTCTGGAAAGGCCACAGGGAGTACTTCTTCGATGGCGCTCCAGAGAGAGGCCACTTTCCTTGACCAGTGACTGGGGTTCTATTTCATGCTGACATTTTTTCTTTTCTTTTCTTAACATGTCCCCTCAGGAGATAAAGCCTTGTACATTTATAGTTCTGGTTCACCAAGAGCATCCCTAACTCATCTTGTAAGTCCTGCCAAGCTTCCCTCCCAGCCACAAGTCATGGCCAGTTCTGTCAGGCAGGAGGCAGATAGGAGACACTGATGGACCAGCCCGTGGCCATTGGTAGACCTCTGCTTCCTTGGGAGTTTTTGTATTCCTGTCTTTCCTGTTCTCTGCACTTTGAGTCACAACCTACCCCTAGAGATAATTTGTATCCATCTGCCCTGCTCTTCTTCTCCCTACCACACCCAGCACTCCACTCTGCTTTGTCATTCTAAATTTACTTCAAAGGCCCACTCTTTCTAGTTGCTGGTTCCAATGTCTCAAGTCTGCTTCATGTCCCATTCAAATCACAGCACTTTATGTTTATTGATGAAAGTTTGTCTTGTTGGTGAGCCATGAGCTCTGGACAAAGATTTCCTCCTTTGCTACCTGCCTATTCTGGAGACAGCTCCTGAAGAGATGGGATTTAGGGACTAGAGAAGGCAAGAAGGCAGGTAGTTGCCTTCTCTTTATTTCCTAGCTTTGGGCTTCCATAAGATTGGCTTTGGTCTTTTTGAGATGAAAGTTCAGCCAACATAATCCACGTCTCTGATTTTAGAATATATCACCTCACTTTTCCAAGTGTTCCTTCTGTGTTATCGTCCATCTGGTCTACTCAGCTGTTTGTCTACGCTGAAGCTCCACATCCCTTCCTGCGTCCCCTTTTCTTGTCCTCAGCTCCTCACCTCCTTCAGGTAGATCTCCTCAGCTCACAGGGCAATGGGGAGAGCAGAATGTTGTCAGCAGAATTACGTTATAGTGTAAGCTAAACAGACATGTAGTAGGACAAGAATCCGTGGTGGTGGTGGTGTGAGGTGAACTTGCCTACCTAGATCCAGGTCATAGACACCAAATCTACAAATAAGAAGACACAACTCTTCTGTCTCTAACCACCAGTGCTCTTTCTTGGTGATGGTGATACATTGCTTTCAGGAATTCATTATTCACTATTCTCTCTCTCTCTCTCTCTCTCTCTCTCTCTCTCTCTCTCTCTCTCTCATTATTGTTGATAGACAGGAGTTAGACATATTGTATTGCTTTCTTTAGACAGGGTACCACATAGTCCAGTTTAGCTTCTCAAGCTCTCCAAGTAGCCAAGGATGACCTTGAACTAGTTCAGGTTCTTGCTTCTACCTCCTGAGTTCTGGGAATACAGGACTGTGGCACTGTTCCACCCTTCTCTTTTTCCTCCCCTGCCTCATTCTAGGGCCTGGATCTAGGGTCTTGTTCACACTAGAGAAACACTTTCCATTGAGCTACACCCCTGGCCTCCCCTTTTACTTTTTATTTGTGACAAGATCTTACTAAGTTGTTCAGGTTGGCCTTGAACTCACAACTACAGCCAGGCAAGCTTTAGAGTCAGAATCCTCAGATAGTTGGTATGGGACCACTGCTGTCTTAGCGCTAGGACTCTGTGGGGTCCAGGTGAGGGAGTCACACCCATTTCTTGTTTTGGTGTCTGGAAAACTCTTGAATCTGGTTTCCCTGATGTGATTTTAATATGCCCTGTGCTCCTACAGTCTCACTTCACCCCACCAAATGTAGAAGACAACACTTATTTTGTCCTCGAAGATAAGTCACTTATGGTTTTGCACTGCATGGCTGGTGATGGACAGGTGGTGGTGACTGAGGGTTCATCCGGGCAGTAATGATTCTGCACACTGAAAATGGAGTCAAAAGCTCCATGTAACCTGGAGTCTCCCAGGGTGAGGCTCAGCCTGAAAAGCTACTGCTTTACACAATATGGTATGACTTGGAGCAGTGCAAGCTGCATCTCAGTAAAGGTGAACATCAAAGAAGCAACCTCGTCTGTCTGATGTCTGAGTGGAAAGCACACTGACAAATATTCCTGGGATGAAGGAGAAAAAAAGACATTTTATTCCATTCTCTAAGTCATCCAGGAGCATATAACTGGAACATTTTCTTTCAGGAAAAAGGTTGATAGATATGATGAGGATGGAGAATCAGATATTTACAAATAACCAGAGAAGTTTTTATTAACTTTTTTTTCTAAGAATGATATATGCCTGCCCCTCTCTCTTCTTAAAAACTGTCTGGGATGTGGAGTTTGTGCTCCTTTCAGTGAAGATGAAGGCAGATAGAGGGAGGGGAAGAAGAAAGTAGAGGGAAGGAAGAAAGGAGGGAGGGAGGAAGAGAGCAGGTGTGTGTGTATGTGTATGTGTGTGCGCGCACACGTGCACATGTGTGTGTGTGTGGTGTGCTCCCTTACTGCTAGAGGACACAGTGAGCAAGCTGAACTGACTGGATCACTTTTAATGATCCTATGAGCAGAATGGAGAAATGTTGTGAGAGTTGCGGGCCTCTTCCCACAGCCCAGCTCCTGGCCGCTTGGCTAGCTTATGCCCCAAAATAACAACACACAAATTGTATTCATTTAAACACTGCTTGGCCCATTATATCTAGCCTCTTCTCGGCTAACTCTCGCACCTGGACTAGCCCATTTCTAATAATGTGTGTAGCACCCCAAGGTGCGCTTATTGGGAAGATTCTAGCCTACGTCCATCCTGGGTCGGAGCTTCATGACTGCCCCTGAGAGGGGAGCATGGCCTCTGCTCCAGAGAGCAGAGCTGTCGAGTCTGAGCTCACTTCCTCTTCTTCTCAGCATTCTGTTCTGTTTACTCCACCCACCTATGTTTTAACCTATGAGGGCCAAGCAGTTTCTTTATTACTTAACCAATGAAATCAACAGATTGATATATGACACTCCCACATCAGAGAAACACAAGGGCCTAGAGCTCATTCATTTGGGGGCACTTTCTCTTCCTGTTTATGTCTCTCTTGGGGCTATTTCCATTCAGGTGCTGAATGTAACATCCCTAGGGACAAGCGACATGGGATTTCCCTATGTATGCTATGAATGTGTTTTATTGCCATTGATTAATAAAGAAACTGCTTTTGACTAATGGCTAAACAGAGTAAAGCCAGGTGGAAAATCTGATCAGAGATGTAGAGAAAGAGAGAGCAGGCAGAGCCAGAGAAATGCCATGTAGCTGCTGAAGGACACAGATGCTCCAGAACTTTTACTGGTAGGTCACAGCCTCATGGTGATACACAGATGAATAGAAATGGGTTAATTTAAGATCTAAGAGTTAGCCAGCAATATGCCTAAGCTACTGGACAAGTAGTGTTGTAATTAATATAGTTTCTGTGTGATTATTCGGGTCTGAACAACGGGGAAATGAACATGCAGTCTTCATCTACAGACAAGAGTGACAGCCAGTCATTTGGGAGTCATTATGTGCCAAGCTTTTGAGAGTCTTGCATGTTAGAGAAACCTCAGCCAGTAGGTTCCTGAAAGGGAAGGTAATTCCATCAGTGTGAACAGTTCCAACACAGACAACCTTAGAGTCTGTAGAAGGCAGCAGGAGAAAGGAGGGTTTTGGAGCCACGATGATCTATACTGTTAGCCAAGATTTCTCTTGAACTCTTGGATGAATGATAACACAACACAGTTTCCTTTTCTGAAGGATGGGGCTGTGGAGAGTAACAGGTAGGGTGATCTGGATGCTTGGCTTCCACTGCCTCTCAAGTTGATCAGGGAATTTCAGTGTCTCCCTTAGTGTTCTCCTTTGCCTCCACATCAGCTCTTCTTTCATTTCTTCCAGACAGGGTTTCTCTGTGTAGTTCTGGCTAGCCTAGAACTTGTTAATCAGGCTGGCTCCAACTGTCTCTGTCTCCCAAATGCTGGTCACCATGTCTGGCCACTTCAGCCTTTCTGTTCAAACCATCTCAAAGCCAACGCAGTAGAATCCAATAAATTCCAAGCCTCTAGCAATTCTTGCTGTTGCCTTTGACTTTTAGGAAGGCAACAAGGAAAAAAGGGTGAAATCACATCACAACATGCAAGGATGACCAGGCTTATGAGAATTTGTTTTTTTTTTTTTTTTTGGTTTTTCGAGACAGGGTTTCTCTGTGTTTTTGGAGCCTGTCCTGGAACTAGCTCTTGTAGACCAGGCTGGTCTCGAACTCACAAAGATCTGCCTGCCTCTGCCTCCCGAGTGCTGGGATTAAAGGCGTGCGCCACCACCGCCCGGCTCGCTTATGAGAATTTGTGTGACAGCTGGAGACATTGGTCTTCTCTTTTGAATGACTCTGAAGTAGCCTAGATGGTCTCTCTCCTCTCCTCTCCTCTCCTCTCCTCTCCTCTCCTCTCCTCTCCTCTCCTCTCCTCTCCTCTCCTCTCCTCTCCTCTCCTCTCCTCCTCTTCCTCTCTCCTCCCTTCCCCTCCCCTTCTCTCCTTTCCTCTTCTCCAGATCTGGGACTCCCTAGGACTGACTTCTAGACAGAATGTGAGTTAGAATCCTCTAGGTCGATATTTATTCAGCAAGACAAATTTTTGAACTACTTTGTGGAACAAAGTTGCAAAGTGGAATTAGATATTTTGAAAAAGTAGATGAAGAGTTAACCCAAGTTAAGTGTTCCAAAGGACCTCAAGCAAAGGATTCCTCCCTCTCTCCTCCCTCCTTCTCTCCCTCCCTCCCTCTCTCCCTCCCACCCTCCTTCTTTTCTTCCCTTCCTTCCTTTTTAATTTCCTGTTGATAAATTTTTCTGCCTGTCTTGGCTATTGTGTGGGAATTTGATATAAATCCCTAGGGAGTCCACGACACAGTTGAAACAGTCAAATAAAAATTCTTCAGTGGCTTTCCATTCTCTCTAAACCTTCAGCTCTATTTCCAAGATTCTTGTCTGGCTTTTGCCTGCTCTCACTCACGACCTTCTTTACTACAACCTTTGTATCTTCCTCTAGATTTTTCAACTTGTGCTACTTTCCCTTCTCCCATACCCTGGAATTCCCTTCTCTGATTTCTCTAGGTAACTCATTCATATCCAGCTCTCAGCTTTGATGCTCCTCCTCCAGAGAGCTTCCCCGGTCCTTCAGACAACGTAGGATCCTCTGTTTCAGGTCCTCTTTGCCAACTTTATGCCATAGTTAGGATTAAATCACCACGTATCAGTGTGGCAGGAAGAGCTTCTCCAGGAGTTCATTGCTTACAGTAGCTATTCCAGGAACCCCCGTATGCACCAAAGTGCCCTGTTACTGTAGATACTTAATGAATCAATGGATCCAGAAGGTTGGAGTTCAGTGCCAGAGCTGACTAACTACAGTCTACAGTGGTGCCAGACACCAGCAAAGGCTGACCAGTGGGGTAAATGATGAGAGCTGGGAGTTCTGAGATGCCATTGACGGTAAGTGTGGAGGACTCCAGGCTGCACAGCACAAGTGGGTGTTGGCCCCTCATTCCTCTCGCATTCCAACTCCTAAAAATCTAGATCTATGGAGGACTCAGCCCAGATTCTTAGGATGTTTCTATGCGTCAGACCACAGGACTACCTGATTATCTATAGGCAAGTCCTGCCTCAGCCATGCTGTTTATGTAACAGTGGATATGGTGCTGAATGGGTTGGAATTCAATGTTTTTTTAATGGCCACATCACAGAACATCCTCCACTGACTGTTTTCCAGTACATTTCTAGAATCATACTTCCAGGATGATGTTAATCCACTTTCTAGTTTTAGTGAATTAGCATGTCATCTTTGTGGTGTCATATTTTTGTAAAACTAAAGCAAACGACATGGGAATCACACTCTTCAAAGCTTTCTGTCACATTGTAGTATCTCCTTTTATAGTAGACAGCAGGCTGTGAGTTATGAGCACTCGGGCAAGATGAAGAGCTTCTGGGTCAGGGAAGTTTGAATAGAAGGGTAGACGTGACCCTTGTCTGCAAAAGGAACAAGGTAAGTTAGGAGGCTGAGCATCTTAGATATTCCAGAAGAGTCTTTGCCCATCATCCTACGCTTAAAGTATCCATTAGAGCTACTTCACCATGAACCTGCTTTTAGTTGTTAATTACTCCTTCTTAGCTTCCTGAAGCCTGGCATGGTGATCGCTCTGTATGCTATCTTCTTTTGAAATTTGTAGTATAATTGTCATGTGATAAACTTCACTTGTGTTACGTTACCAGTGAATACATTTAATCA